>NW_017298876.1:935897-959232 GCF_001594075.2 Trachymyrmex cornetzi
TATATATATATGCTTTAAAAAATTATGTTACAAATTAATGCGTTAATTATAATGCAATTAACTGAGTTTTGATTGTTTTTAACATTACGATTTTTCTCGTTTCATTGTTAAGAGTTTCAACATTTTTTTCGTGTATTGTTAATTTTCATGTTATAATTTTTCGAGTTGATTTTTCTTTTTATAAGACTTCAAAACCGCTCGAGTTTTTTTTTATTATAGAAATGTAACAGTGGTAAGAATTTGAAATGTATGGGAACATATCACTTTTAGTTTGTTGATTCATTGTAAGGCCCACTTCCACAACTTACGGTTAACTCTTAACCGAGGTTCAACTTGTTTTTTAATTTATAACAAACGTACAGTTAGTAAACAATTTCAATAAAATTGGGATTCATATTAATTAACATATTGGCTGTAGTTATTCTTAGTTCTTCATTTGTAAAATATTATAAACGGCTGATTTCTATGCTTCCTTACTTTCGTTAAGCTTTTGCATAAAATAACATTGGTGTAACGCATAATTAGATCAACAGGACGTTGCAGTTGCAACGAATGCAACCTCTGTAATGTCGCATAGAAAATATATTTGTAATTCAATATATGTATATAGTATTCTCTCGTTTCTCGAGAAGATTGAGTCCCTAGATGAAGAAGCTTACGCGATAGTGCCATTTTACGAAAGACTTAAGTGCGGCAGGACTGCATATTCGATTGTATGTACATTTAATAAGTGCACCTATTTAATTCGGCTAAATGAAGAAATTATACTTAATCCTTTTCACAAGTCAATTATACTTTCTACCACGTGTTCTCTGACTCGCTAGATATTCGTTTCATTTTCAATTTCGTTCTGTACAGCTGAAAAAGCAGATTACGCGAATTAATATATGTTATTTAATACTTTAAAGTATCGCGTATCGCTTTGTGTGTATATATATACATATATATATACATTATACATATATATATATCTATATAGGGTGTCCGGAAAATCGCCCGCAATATTTCGGGAAGTGATTTGGGACCCAAAAAGGAAAGAAAACTATATAAACATAGGTCCGGAAATAAGTCGTTTCCAAGTTATAACCACTTTTATGTTAAAAAAATTATAATTTATTTTACATAATCACAATCATAATTTACTTCATAGTGTTTTAACTACATTTCGGACTAGTTTGGCGTTACCCAGGATGCACCACCCAAATTACTTCTCGAAGTATTGCGGGCGATTTTCTGGACATTCTGTATATGTATAATATATACATGTCTCCTAATGTAAGAATCTGTTAGTGACACTACAGCGACGAAGAGACTAGGATGTTTATAAGCAATCACAGATACATTTAGATGATGATGCCCAGTAGACTACATTTCTTTCTTTTTCGATTTATCGCGTTTTATTTTCTAGATTTGGCCACGATGTGCGATTATTGTAATATTCAAAAAGAAAAAGCAATTAAATTTCAACTTATACGATATTGAATAATAGTCTGTATATGATACAGCACACTTTTATCCAAGGGACATCCTATAGGAACATCTTTAGGACGTAACGACATCTTTTGGAACATCTTTAGGGATGCGATCCACTTCATGCTGCAAATGTTTTGAAACATTCTTTGATTGGTCAATTCTTAAAATTCTATCTTCTGATTGGTCAACGAAGTATTTGCAGCGTTAAATGGATTACATCATAGGACGCCCCTTGGAGACCTATGTTGTGTGAATAGTATCCAGTCTTTATAATAGCTTGCAACGATAAATAAACATACTTCCATTGTTTAACGCATATACCATCCAGAATTTAAATTGCGTTGCTAATGGCATACGAATGACAATTAAAATAATTTTAACTTATTATTATTTAATTACTAATAATGTACTCCGCTATAATATTGTTTAGAAATGTAATCAAAATGATTATTTCTAGAATATCATGAATGACAAAAAGTCACTCGTGCTTTGCGATAAAAATCGGAAAAATTGTCAGAAAAAATTTTAATCGTAAATTTGTAACAAATGGAATGAACATTCATTCTAATGCCAAGATAACATTTTTCGGATATAGAAGCAACGATCTTTACATTACATTTTAACTTACGATTTTGAATGTGACATCTGTGGAAATTGATATATACATAAATACGAGTTTTGAAAAAGTCAGTCTGTTAATTTCTTAAAACCTATTATATATACGTAAAAGTAAATATACATATAACTGATTCTCCAATAATTTCAATTCCTAATTCAAGCTGCGTTATTCATATAATTAATTTTATTTCTTGATGTATTCTTGTTTCTTGATATTGCATTAAATATGTCCGTAGGAATAAAATTTACAATTTTGTATAAATTTGATGGTATTTAATCTTCTACTCCATCTAAATTAATATTGACATTAAGAATTGGAAAAACGTAAACTTTTATGGATATTATTTCAAACGCAATTATAAACAGTTGTGATATTTTCGCTGATAATATATTAACGTTCATTAAAAAATGCTTATATGACGCAATATTTATAGTTCGTAGCACATGACTTATTTGATTTCGGCTTTTTATCAATAATATATGTATGTGAACGTCTCATTGAAATATAATGCTGCAGAAGATTAAGAGGATATAGAAAGGATTTTTCCTGAAAATCTGTTCATTATTTTTGCAATTATTTTTACATTGTAATCGATTAATATTATGTTTTTTTGGTTCGATGTTGACTAAGATCCATTTATTCGCTGGGTGAATCACTACTCGTCGCACTCATTTGCATATCGTTCAGTTCCGCCGGTGGTGGTAGCAGGAAGCTCGGTCTTCTAGATAGTTCCTCTTCATACAGGCTAGAAGTGCTTTTCGGTCTTGAAATCAAACTCCAAGGATCTGGTGGTATCACGACGGATTTGTCCTGTAATTTTCCTGAGTTTATATTGTAAGTTGGGTAATTTTTATATACATAAAAATATAATTATAATAAAAATCATATAAATGTCGTCTGCGCCGCAGGCGAGCACACGGACATGGGCTCGTATGTGTGTTACAGCGCACCACGATAAATGGCCGAACTTATAGGCGTGGAAAAATGACATTTTGACCAGTTTTGACGACGAATTTTGTGCACGATGCTATTTCGTTATTATCTGCTTAATTGTGAAAATGTGACTTGTTTCGTACTTCTCAAAGTCGTAATTTTCGATTAAAACTAAAGTTATCTTGGAATTTTATACGTAAAAGTGTATATTTAACTCGTTTCAACAGCTGTTAAACCATGTGTTTCTACCAGAATATAGGCTCACTTTACGAGTTTTTTACGACCATTTACTGACTATCAAGGAGAGAAAAGGACAGTTTTCATCGATTTTTACAAGTGTTTTAAAGCGATTTCGTCATTTCATTTCATCCAAATTATCTTTATTTACAAATGGCATCGTGCATAAATTAACGTGTCATTCCTCACTTCTGACGTCACGATTCCAACATGGCCGCCGCAACTAGTCAGGAGCCTTAAGATGGTAATGTGATTTTCTGATTGGTTCATGACATCTTAAGACTGTATTCAAGATAATTTTGAATATAATAGCCCTTCTACAATAAGCTGCAAATCAGAAGTTCTAAACGATCTTAAGTAATCATAATCGGTGAAGTTGGCCAATAGCCAACTTGAACGACTTGGTTAAGACTGGTTAAGACTTCTGATGTTCTGACTTGCTGCTTATTGTAGAAGGCCCATTAGACTTTACTATGGTCGGTATTTATATATATAGTCCGTTCTTATTTCGAAATTGCTTTAAGTAACGTTTTAAGATGCTAATACGGTCTGATTGATTCGTGACATCTTAAGATTGTACTTGACGGTCTCGAATATAAGAATCTATTATGAATACCGTCTATATGAATACCAGTCCAAGCGACCTTCGAGTAATTAAGGGATAGTGTCTTTAAAGAGAGAAAGTTAAGTTAAAGATCAATCTTTAAGTAATTAAGCGCAATTTCGGAATAAGTTTTAATAATTATTTCAACGAGAGAGAGAGAGAGAGAGAGAGAGAGAGAGAGAGAGAGTGTGTGTGTGTGTGTGTGTGTGTGTGTCTTACCACCAGTAAGTGCTTGGCAGTCGGTGGCAGAGGTGGTTGTAGGAGCGCCACGTCAGTAAGATTACATCTCAGCGATGCAGCCGAAGCTGCCATGGGTGGATCTGGCGGCGAGGGGAGATTCATCGGTGGTTCATATAGAGATAGTTGAACGTTCTGCATCGAACCAGTCGCGGTGGATCCAAGGATCCATCGGGCTATGCTTTCGCAACAGCCGCAACACACGTCCGACATCCCTTGTCGCAACCCTCGATGCAGGAGAAGGAATAGAGCCGGGTTTACGAAGGCGTGCACATACGCGATGTGTAGGGTCACCTGATACAACAAACCGCGAAATTCAGTGATTTAGATGCGGTGTACAGTTTGCATCGTGCTACTGCAAACATAAATCTAAAGCTAATTCAAAATTGCTTGACAACGTGCTTATGAAAGAAAAAAAGGAAACTGGACCGTATAAAGAATCTGCACTTTTTTTTAAATATGAAAAGAAAATTACTATGATGTAATTAGTTTGTCGCATGAGAATAATGAAAAATATTAGTTTTTTATTATTTTTGTATGATTTTAAAAAATATTTAATTCGTATGGATAATTTAAGGATTTATTTAAATTAAGGAAAGATTATATTTAAAAATAATGTTTATATTTAAAAAAAAAATCAAGCAAATATACGATTCAAATATACAATTAATAACGCGGTTATCAATGAGCAAAAATATTTAAACTTACAAACATTAATTAGAAGCAAAAAAAAAATAATTTACGTTTCACTTTTTTTTCCAAACTATCTTCAAAAAGTTAATATACGACATACAAAGAAATTTATCACTGCCAATCAAGAGGTAGATGACTTCTATGACATAAGATGTCATATATTGGAGACTATCAGAACCAATTTAGTGAACATAGATACCACTCCAAATCAACAGCTAACACACATAATAGTCAAAAATAGCTCATATAGAGATCTATACAATATATAATTATTCATGGAAATCGTAAATTGTCATAGAAAATGTGAAAATGATATATATATATATACAGGGTGTTCCAAAATTGACGATAAATACTTTAAAGATAGATTCTTTGTTAGATTTTGAGAAGAAAAGTCTAATACGAAAATGTCGAAGCTATAATAGTTTTCAAATGGAAAGAATTTAAAAATTATAAATGATATAGGGGGTTAGCTAGAATTTCGCGAAAAGCTGAATTTTATTATTCGTAATTTTTAAACTCTTTCCATTTAAAAACTCGATCATAGCCTCGACTTCTTGTATTAGACTTTTCTTAAAATGTTACAAAGAATCTGCTTATAAAATATTTATCGTCAGTTTTAAGTCACCCTGTAAATATATATTTTTTGTTTTTTAAAAAGATTTTTTATGTCAAAAGCATATTATAAAATTTCTACATTTCAGAGTTTATGCATATTTAGACTGGAAACGAGAAAATTTATCTTTTCTTAAATTATGCTTTTCACTATATCGTGGTCTTCATTTTGTCAAAATACCAGAAGTTTATTGCGCATTGAGAAGATAAAATGCGGCTATTTTGTGCATCTGCTACAACGTTATATCGCAAAACCGCTGCGCGATGTCTTCAAGTCACTCAACGTGTTTTTCGGTGGAGACACACTTTCCTTTCTTGAAAATTTATATTCTCGTAAAAAGATTCTTTAGAAGAACACTGCTCGATAGCTGCGAATTCGCTCGACTCACTCGAGTGATTCACGTACAACTCTATATTGGCACGGTCGAGCAACTTACGTTTTCATGTTTTCTCGCCAAGTTTTCGCATTTTTGTTCCTGTTGGAACAAATGTATCGTTATCAGAAGTGGAACTAAAATCGCTTGGCAAGTTTTGTTGTGCCTCACACGTGTATTTTAGACATTGCGGTATCATAATTATTTAAAGAATTAATAACATCGAATTGTAATTATTAGAAATAAAGAAAGAAGAGATTCGTATTCATTTATTCATTTCGTCGCGGTCAGTTAATTTCGACATTTGTAATTGATTTCGGTCATAAAATCTACTTGTGTGACGTCAACTCAGCTATATTCATTTATATTTATAATGCTTATATAAGCTGTTAGTATGTCGTCGATTATTTCTGGCGATCGTATCTTTTGAAATGAATAAGAGAGCACATTAGCGGAATGAATAAACAACGTGACATATCATTGCTGTTTTTACAAGGACGAAGTTTGATCCGCTAAAGTGTAGCATTTGTATGCTGAGCTATTAATATTCGCACCATTATCGCAAGTGTAGCACAAATGCGCCATTACAAGCAAGGTAAGTAATGACCGGGAGATATTTGTAGGAACATAAATATCGATAATGTCTCAATTTCGCAGAAGTAACATTAACAACACAAACACCGATACAAACTTCCCATTATTTCATCGCAGCATTCTATATGTTCTAATTACCTCATAACCAATAGGATTTCCTATGGCGGGATGATGCACCAGGGTAACGAAAAACAATGGTCCCCAGAACAAGACGTATGCTGCTGTTATGACCAGAAACATTTTCACCCTTTGTACACCCTCGTGTTCCATTCGCCTGAGGTAATTCCTCATTTTTCGATGCTCCTCGATGGCACCCGTTTTCTGAAATTAATTATTTCTAAATAATTTAAAATCATTTAATTTTCACATGGTACGGTTCATTTTCTCCTCCATTTACATCTTGGTTTACATTTACATATACATACGTTACATTTATTGGTATACAGGGTGAGTAAAAAATTCCGGACCAATGAAATAATAACTAAGCATTTCCGCAAGAAATGTTTCCTACAAAAGTTGTAGGGTTCAGTGTGGTTAAATTCTTTACGCCTTTTTTGACGTAAAAATTCCCTACGCGTTAAGGAGAAATCCCTACTTTTAACCACACTGAACCCTACAACTTTTGTAGGAAACATTTCTTTCAGAAATGCTTAGTTTTCGAGATATTTCATCGGTCTGGGACTTTTTACTCATCCCGTACGTATAAGAATATACACATAAGAAGAACAGATATTATCAAAATACAAATATTGTTAGTGATATTTAAAATGCGGTTCTTGGAAAAAATGAAACTGTTATTTAAATTGCCAATTAAAATGGAAGGATTTGATAAAGATTTATTAGCATATACAGGGCGTTTAGCATGAATGGCGAGTGGTACACACTGTACTGAATAAAAAAGTTTTATTGTTAGTAAATGATATAAACATAAGTCGAAAATTAAACTGTTTCTGAAATATAGGTATATAAACAATTTTGTATAATATGTTATAGTATCGTGATTGACTAGCTGATTCCTACGTGTTGCATGCGATGTGGAAAGGGAAAAATTGAAATGAGCAGTACCTGATAATCTATTTAGAAGAATTACAGATCCAGTGAGGTGATCCCCCATAATGCCCATCTAGTCACAATCGCCTGTTGATGCCAATTTACTGGTAAAATCTTTCCCGGTGAAATCTTTCATTGTAAAGTGTGTATGGAAATTGAATGATAACATTCGGAATGCGGTTTGTAAACAATGAGATAAATCTTCATCGCATAAAATTACATAAAACGCATAACAGATAATACATCAGTTATGAAAATTATAATAAATATAGAAACGCAACCCAGGTCACAAATTAAAACGAGCTATATTAGGTGTACAATGTGGAAATATTTACTTCATTCAAACATATAAGTTTTCGAGAAGGGTTTTTTTATTCAGTGTGGTATGTACCTTATAAATGCTGAATGCTTTTTTATGAACACCCTGTATATAAATACGCTCCTTTATTGAAAATCATTAACGTAATTGACTTACTTTTGATGTCGTACCGTTCCTTGTGTCACCGTCTTCAGTTGCAAGCGCATTTGTTGCACCCTGATGTCCTCCTGTCACATTAACGAGTGTTGTAACAAGACCAGCTACTCGTACCTGGAGATAAAGATGGTGTTATGTGTTAAACATAAAACAAATTTATAAAATTAAAGCAATTATTAAACAACATTAAGTAATACTTTTTTATTAAAATAGTATTAAATACCTCTATAAAATCTTTATTAAGAGTAAAAGACACGCATAAAATTTGTCAAATTCAGTAAATTTTCAGCAATTTCGTTCCAAAACGAAGCCTATCTCATAATAGAGGGCTTTCCTGTATTGTATATATTATATTGTATATAATATATGTTTTTAATAATATGTTATAAGTGATAGGAATAAAAATTATTTATTAAGTGTAAATTTATATATTTTTATTATTTGTATATAAATTGGAATTAATAAAATATATGTTCGTATAGACTCTGACTATGATATGACCGCTTACCGCTTCGACATTAGCTTTCGTCAAATCTCTGTGCAACTTTCGTAAGTGAAAGAGCGTTAGCGCTATACAAATAATGTTGATGACAATCCAGAGAGCATTGAGTATGTAGTGGCGAAAAGGTCCATGTACCAATGGACAGCTAGGCGCGTGATGACTGCTTTCCGTGTTCGCCGCTAAGGCCCCACTAAGAAACGTAGGTCCCAAATTGATAGTTATGCTGGCGAACCAGATCATGAAAGTACCAAAGAGTACGCACTGTAAAAATAGTGAAAAATATTCAATAAAGTTTGTAAAAGATTTTTGCTAGTTCAAAAGAAATTTGGCGATAACAGGATAGAAGTCAGGCGCGGTAGTCGTTGTGCAAATAATATACAAATGTAACACAAAACTCTTTATTAAATTGACGCGCTTACGATATAGTTGTAATAAGTGCGCAACGACTAACGCGCCTGACTTCCATTGCCCTGTTATCGCCATATTCATTTTATAATACATTTCAATACATTTTGTTAGAGCAGAGATTAAAAAAATACAACTAAATTTTATATTTATATTTATTAATATAAAATTTATTATAAATTTATACTTTATATTTATTAAAATAACTTATGATCCAGATAATGAACCGTCATCAAAATTTGTCATATTATTTTTAAATGTGATTTATAATAATCTGTAACTTTTTCATAATTTTGTTATCATTTTGGAAATACATACATAACATCCTTAAGGTTTAAAACGTAAAATCAAGTAGAACATATATTATTAAACATTTTAAATAATTGCAGAAATTATTTCGATGCTTGTAAAGCTACAATTGCAATTTTGTTGTGAGAGATACATAATAATAGTCACATCTCGCATGTTTAACGAACCATCGTTAGAATTCTATTACGAAAGCGAGTCGAGTGTCACTAGATATACAAGTTATTACGTTAAATTAATTTGAAACTATAACTGCTACTACATGCACAGGGAAGCCAAGTCGTTAAGGAATTAATCGCGCTAATTTAGTGTCTCGGGTCATACCATAACGATATAGGATTTCCCTAATATTTTCATCGAATTTTAGAAGTGTGCAGTCTGATAAGTTTACAGATTATTTTTTCTCGATATCAGAGTTCTATCTTATGACTTAAATTTTTTTAATTAAATTTGCGATGTAGGTACATTAAAATAAAAACAAAATTTGCTTAAAATTGAATCAGAAATTGAAGGAAAATATATAAAAATAGATTCAGTAATATAAGAACGGATTTAATAATTTATGAGAAAATCAAATCAGTTTTACACACACACACAAGCATACATACACATATTCACTATTGCAAACTGAAACATTATTCGATCTTATCCTTTATTAGTGTTTGAGCACTTATTAAATTTTATGTAAAAGTTTCGTATGAAATTGACTAGTGAAAAAAAATTTTGTCTTTACAACCGTAAACTAATTGGATTTATAACAATTTATTAAGAAGTCTCCGTATGTCCAGTTTAAGCTGTGCGCTTAATACTTTTTCCAGCGCAATTAATTTTCCTTGGAAAAATCTGATTTAGTCTGACAGCTTTCATTTCTACATCTCTATACTGCGACGCGGACGGTTTGCCGCAATCAGTCACTGCTAAATTCGCTATCACAATGCTGCGGTTAGGTGGAAATTTCTCTCTCATTTCGCATGCGAGGTGGACAACAACAGTCTGCATTAGCCAAAGTCATGCGGTTTGTCGATACCTCAAATTTTTGATTAATTGCCTGCCATGAACAAACTTATATAATTTTATTTTTCAATAATTGATTAAAGTTTATAACCGTGATGTAAAAGTGTAATATCAAATACAAGCTTAATCCTTTATCGAATTAGATTCGACATAATATATGCGTTGCAATAGCCTATCACATAATTCTTCGAATATTCAAATCTATATGCTATTATAATTGACAAAATATACTTTGGGGATCTTTATGTAGGGTAGGATTGGATATTATGAGCACTGCAGGTAATATGAGTACCTTTTTTATATTTCTGTAACGATTGCCAACTGTTGTAGAAAGATGCATATGTCTTCGCGACATTCCAATATACTGCGATGTTCGATCTAAATTTATGTACTTCGGATATTTATCATATTAAATAAGTAGGTACGTTATATTTTTTTATTTCTCACGTTTTTTCCTTTAACATCATAAGATCCCCAATCTACATTCAGATAAGATATTTTGTTAATATTTGTAAAGTAAACAATATTGAGCCATTCTAACTTCATAAAGTCTCGAGACCATTATTGATTTATTAGACACAGGAGTTTTTTGGATAAGTATGCATGGTCGGATATTATGAACATCTTCATTATTCCTCATCGTACACTGAAAAAAAAGTCTAGCGAGGGATCAACCACTATGGCAATTAGTATATTTTAGAAATATATTGTGACACAGTATTAAATATTGCGACATGTACAGTAATAAAACAGGCAATGCTAGCAGTAGCAGTATATTGGGTGCAATAGGTGGAAAAACATAGGATAACAATATTAACAATATAATAGCAATTCTAGCAATAAAGTGTGCTGTATTGCCATAATTTGCAATCACTGTACATTAGTGGCATTTGTTCTAATAAAATGTTTCATATATATATATATATATATATATATTTCAATCTTTCATTTCTGCATGATTTCTTACAAAAAATTTCCTGTGCTCATATTACCCCTAAGGATGCTTATATTAACCTACCCAGAGAGTAATATGAGCACTGGGCGGGTAATAAGAGCACTCGCCACCATTTCAACATTTGCATTAAAATAATCAATTTTAATACTAATTGTAAGATACATAAAACATCAACAAATCTATGAAAGAGTATAATGCATAAGATTTTTTATTCTTCAGTATTTTAAATATATCAAAATGTTTCCTTAAGGTGCTCATAATACCCAACCTACCCATATATATGTAATTCCTTCAAATAATAAAATTCTTTAAATTCTGTTAGACCAGCTGATTACAATTGGTTAAAGTTGAGGACAAATTTGATTTTCGCTCATTTACGAGAAATAGCTTGAACCTCAACGGGTTAAGAGACGATTGAGAAGATCGAGAATTGAAAGTCGAGAGTCGCAAATTGGAAGAGCTAAGTGCTGAGAACTTGAAAGATAAGTTGAAACTTAGTTGTTAAGACTCGGGGAAGAGTTACATACGCACGAATTTACACTAATTTATCTAAGGGCACATCTGAGAAAGTCACAGAAATATTAAATGCAAATAGAAAGCACGGATATTAGCTTAACGAGATGTGTTATAATTCTTACTTGGGGTGAATCCATCAGCAAGGGAGCGGTCAGATCTGGCTCCTCGTCGCCCTCTGGGAATACCGGGCTGTCGTTTAGCACGGTCGTTAGCATATTTACTGTGGAAACGGTCACTAGCAACAGAAAGGCGGTCTCTACCAAGGAACACTTGTTAACGGGCTGACAATTCAATATACTGGAGCCTAAGGGCAATAGTATAGCGGCTCTCGCACAATCTACCATGGCTTGGTGGAATAATAGTCCCTGGGACCACCTGTGAATCCCAGAATAAATATACATCAATACATTTACTATTCTTTTCACCTCCGACTTTCCTAATCCTACATTACTGCATCTTACAAGATACGCCCCCGACAATTTAATTGCAGTAGATTCAGTAATGAATGCTGACAATGAAATTGTTGGAGGCATTTTAATTTGCAATTAAAAAAACTCATGAATACAAACAGAATGTTTCTAAAATATGATATCGAATGGAATGTATCAATTTTTTTTTTTAATGTATATTTAATGATTATTTTCATCCACTACTTATCGTGAATATTTAGCATTAGATAATATGTTTGTTAATTAAACTTAAATTTTAAAACATTTATTCCAATCTGCACAGTTTAAATTGTGAAAAATCTATACATTTTACTTGTAATTATCAGCAATCTCAAAATTCATAGAATATATCGTTTTCGTTAAAAAAAATCAGTTTTAAATTGATAACACGGTACATTCTAAAGAGTCGATATCACATTTAGAACACTTCGCAGTCTATCACGTGTACTATGTTTCGCGTATCGATCAGACAATATTTTGTTTGACAAGCATATAGCATATGATCGAGATTTTATTCAGTAAACAGAACGTGATGGTTATCAGGCCGCAATATAGTTACCTGTTCACGTACTGAAATAAGTTCAACAAGTCAAAATACTCTTACACGAGATTGGAATAATTTATGTATGGCACAGAGTTAAACGTGCCCTTAGCTATATAAATTTTATTTGAAAGTATAATGAGTCAACGATAAAACAAATTTGTTTTCGTTTATTGCAATAGTCTGTTTTTTTCAAACGAATGCATTAAATTTACAATGTGTTTGAATATACTCAGTGAGAAACGATAATGGAATCGACATCGAATCGACGTCGATTCGACATCGATTCCATTGTCATTTCTCACTGGCCATGAGACAGATGTAATTATACTTGATAGAATAAGGTGATTTCTATATTGCAAAGCATTCTTTTTTCCATTTGCGAGAAATCACGGTTGTGTAATTTTTGCAGCACGAGGAAGCGATTTTGTTTCGCATATTGAACGGGTCATAACGCGACAATTTCCGAGCATTATTCCTGGATCAGTCCATGCAAAGCATAGGGTGATCACAAAGCGCCGTTCTTTGGTGGATTATTATCGCTTCATACCTGCGCAGCTGTCGTTTCGCCAATATCAACGTCATGAGGATAATATTTGCCCCCATCCCCAATGCACCGAGGCTAAATATCACAGTGGCCTCGGTTACACCACCGGGGTGACACTGGAACACCCTGGTGGCGTTGGACGTGACATTTCCGGAAGCACCAATGCCGAATCTTAGATTAGCTCCTATCATTGCTACCGCTGAACCTGTATCAGAGAATAGTCTCATTTAGCTATGTCGATATCGAACGAATGAGTTTCAATTCGGTACATGTAGCTATTAAAACCGCGGAGCGATCCTGAAATCCGAATTTATCCGAACTGTATTGCAATTCGATTTTATAATATACAAAACTTCAAACTTAACGAATAACATAGGCGCCGACTTAGAGGGGGCAGAGCGCTTCACCCTTTCCCCTCCAGTAATTTTTATCTTTCTATTTTTTAATAAATAATTTCTGAGATCAAAACCGTGAGAATGCCATGCATTAAGTTGATGCGTCATTTGCTGTATAATTGAAAAAAAAGCTTTCTCGATTTTATGCACTAAATATTTTGTTTGTACATTTTGTTTTACATGCAAAAGTATCTTTTTTATTTTACATGTAAATGTATAATCTTCATGTGTCTGTACACTTTTATTCCTCTCCCTGATGGTAATGTAAAGACTTTTAAAAAAAGATCATTATTTGTGTGTGCAATGCCTTTATCTTGACCTCTCAACACTTTTTCTAAGTCGGTGCCGTTGTATGAATAGATATAAAATATTTAACATAATCATGTAAATAAAATATACAGAATGTTAGTTGATATAAATGCATGTTAAACAAATTTTTTTCTTAATGATCTATATAATTCTATATAGTACAGTAAATATCTGGAGACACGGCAGTATTTTGGCGCTAAGCATGGCGTGAGACACTGCCGTGCCTCCTTATTATGAATATATTCATTTTCTATCAAACCTTATGCCACGTTTCCGATTCTCAGTGAAAAATTACTCCAATTAAGCCTTGATGATCTTCCATGCTTTGCGTGCAACCAGAGGCTGAACACTAATTAAATTATCGTATCAATAATTATGGAATAACGGAAGCGATCTTTGCCAATGATTGCTACTAATTCAATTATCATCATTCTGACACGACATCGTAGTGGGACAAAATAGGATATATTGCTCAAGGATGGAATTTTATCTTTTTGAAATTTTATTATCAGAACTTTTCCACATCAATTATTTTATTTAATAAATTATATAAAATTATACTGACCATCTTGAGTATTCTCGTTGCTAATAGAGATTAACGCAAATTTTTTTCATTTTAAATAATACTTCAAAATTAAAATGCTAAATACTTTTATGGATTTATAACTCATATCTTGTATATTCTACATTGTCCATCATTTTGTAAAAAAAAACGCTTCTTATAAAAAGATTCTATTTCTTTGATTGTTAATCGTTTAAACAGTAACCTGCAAAATGTCAAAAGATATTTCTGTTAAAATTGTTCTACTAAGAAACAGTTATATTCCTATTTAAATATTAATTCAGTCTCCGTCAATTTTCCTTACTATTTCTATTCGTTTAAACCAATCGAACACGAAATCCTTAGATATCTCGGAGAAAAGGCGTGAAATACTCATCCGGGTGAACGCGATATCGCTTGTTTATTCTTTCGTCGAGATTCAGTTGTGCACACGTTTGGAAAGTAAAACGAGGAAGTGAGAAAATAGAAGAAAGACTGAAGCAACTGTATCCGAATTTTATAGATATCTGAAAACCTATAACAATATGTGTCGGAACTACCGCTCTTTTCTTTATTCACGGTTTTACGATTTCCTTTTGCAATCGATTTTTCATTGTCAGAAATGTCACGATATCTAAAGTTGAATTACAAGAGAAAAGACTTTTCCGTGTACTAAGCTTCAATCTTACAAACGCTCAAACATTTCATCATCTATTTGTCTTTTTTATTGCTTATGAATGTTTTTCTAGTGTTTCTACAAAAATTAATGTGCGAAGGATAGAATACACAAAATGTCTATAGCAGAATTTTGTATTTAACTTAATTTACATATCTTTTTGCACTAAGAAAAAAATGATTTGTTTGTATCAACAAGATGTATATAGTTAAACACATTTCGATTGAACTAAGCAGAACTTCTGATTATTATAACAAGACTTGAGATTTTATTAGAATGGTTAGTAAATCAGGAGTGTGTTCAACTTTAATTTCGAAACAAAAACACAAAGCCATCGACTTAAAAAGATTCAATATAGGTAAGATTTCGAGTAAAGTGTTAATAAGCATTTAAAAACTTCAAGCGATTATACTATAAGAATTTTGTTAGTGAGGTATTATCAAGACAGATACTATAAGAATTTTGTAATACAGTTAATTTGGATTTCTGTAGTTATATCGTTTTGTAAGTACATCATAGAGTATATTCAGCTATTTCACGCATGATGCACATAGGGCGTCATTTATCCTTGTTTACATTACGATGAATAACAAGGATAAATAATACATTATGCGTGAAATGGAATACATCCATAGTTAATGGGAAGGTATTATTTGCTCAACAAGAAATTCTGTAGGTATAGTTCACGAGAAAAGTTTATTCGATTAACGAGAAATTCTGGTAGATTTAACACGAAGACATTACTAGCTCGACTAACAAGAAATTTTGGAGAAGAATATTTAACGGGAAACATTTACTTGATTAACAAAAAGTTCTGATAGATTTAAGGAGGAAGGAATCAATCTTACTCATTCGGTAATGCTAATAAGAATTCTGATTTGTCCGTTTTTGAGTAGACGTACTATAGACGAATCTACCAGGAATCTTCCAATTAATCTAACCATTAGGTTTTTTTCAGTGCAACGTGTAAAAATGAATAAGCGAACAATCGTACCATATATAATAGAAGGCATTTAATATTATAGGCGACCAAAAACAAATTTTTAGTAAAGTGTTTGATTTAGAGTGGAAGAATCTCATCTCTTATTGTATCCAATTTTCCGATGTAAATTTCAGGATACACTGCACTTTGAAGCACATATCGCGAAATCATACATTTCTCTCTTCCTTCGGGTAAAATCTTTCGGTTTTCGTTTACTGAAATAAACCCGAGCGCGTTGACTTCGAAACAACTTATTGTTTTCGCACATACATGACCTACATTCCCAGCTCGTGACCTGTATTAAGCGAGTTACTTCGTACATGAAGTGTCAACTAACAGAAAGGAAGAGAAATAGGGAGATGCATAGAGGGAAACGAAGACAAAAAACAGCTCCAACTTTATTCGATCTGTAAAAAGTCGGTCGTTGTTCGGACTCGCTCCGAGAACTGTGATAGCTATCGATGTACAGTCGAACCAACGAAATTAAGCAGCATCCGATACGAACTAATTCGATTTCAACTTGCTGTAGTTAATTGTGTTAAGAACTACGAAGGTGAGAAGAGAAATTCCCTGTCGTCTGTTGACGTGCGTGTTTCATCATGAGTTCGCTTGCAATGCTTCGATCAACGTTATATAATTTTTTGAAATTTTGAAACTATTTACATCTTTCATTAGCAGATCAGAAATTTGTCAAGCAGGGAAATATTGTTGGCGCGTAAGTGAAATTTTGTAAATATTGAATATAAAAAAATAGAATATTTAAATTATTATTAGCGTTATATTGACAAAAATATTATTTAAACGTATAATTCATAAAACGTTTTTTAAAATTATGTTAATATAAAAAAAGGATAATATAATGGATTATATGCATATCTTTATATCTATAGAAGTCTTTTAAATTAAAAAATATTTTGGGAATCAAAATTGTGATTAAGTATTTAAAAAATATTAAAAATATATATAAAGTTTTGTACAAATATTTTTAGAAAAGGGGATTCCAAAGGGGGCTAATTCCCTTGGCCCCTCTTCCGTGAATCCGTCAGTGACATCTTTCCTGAGAAATACCTTGTAAGTTTTTCGTTTGCATTTCTGATGAATTTATTTTGAGATGAAACTATAACTATCTCTTATGTTATAATAACGACTTTTCTGGATAAAGAGCAACAAGAAACAACGATCTTTTTATTCTTTTTTGAAACGAAAAATTAAAAATATGTTTGTCATTAAGTTTACAATCTGTAGCCGTAGCCGAAGCTATTCATCATGGCATCTTGGAAGCGTCTTTTGATGCCACTGCTTTTTCGATTTCAGAATGACTGGGAGTTGCTTGGCAATTGGCCAATGTGAATCTTTCCTTTTTAGCTGTCGATCACGGCAAAAAGTTTTACTGATCCGAAAAAAAAAAACAAAAATACGACGAATCTCGTAATATATTGTACCAACTAGTAGTATACCTACTAGTATACCGTTCTTTTACCTGTTGTATTATGATCGTTAGGCTGTGAGTGAATTTATATCTGATTAACTTATAAATCCCTGTCGATCAATTTTTTAGCCACTTCGCAATACTCGATAGATTAAAAAGAGATGAAGTAAAAAGTGAATAGATTGAAATATCGAAAAAGATCAAAGTACCTCTTATACTTTTATTCTCAAACGAATCAATTCGTGCGAAATAAAACGCCCATCGGTTAACTTCGTTAATTAGTTACATTAATTAAATTTATACTATTAAAAACATATCTTGTGATACAACAATATGATACGACAAAGGGGGGAGAGAGAGAGAGAGAGAATACGTTTACAACTTCCCAAGTAACAAATTTATTTGTCATCATTTTGACGTTAAATAACGACGACAAATAATTTCAGTTTGTTACTTGGACTATAATGTGAAATCTATGATGATGGATCAGGTTTTTTTTCTAAAATAAGCTGTTTAATTAAAAATGATAATTCGACATAAAAACATGCCGCTGATGGAAAATCCGGAGGAAAGAAATATTCCTGATTAAATAGTGGCAGACGATGCATGTTTTCTGGTACGTTTCTCTTGTCGACCATCCTGCAAATCGTAAATTTTCATCTGTTCGAGAGTTTTTAGCGAGCCACGTCCAGGAAACACCAGGTGAACATCTCATGCATATTTACACGGGGATAACATAATTCAATCTTAAGGTTGTGGTACATAAGCATCTCGGTGCTCTCTCCTTGGCCGCCTCACAATTAACCTGCTAGTAATTTGTCCTGCTGCGGGCCAGCCTGCGCCGTTCCGGCAGCAGTCTAGAATCGCAGTAACACTCGAAAGCTCGAAATTACTTTTCGCGTGTTTCAAAACTTAAATGTATATTCAGCTGATGCCAGGACCGCCAGGACGAAGTTATCTCTCGTGGGAAAGTTTCCCCGCGGCGTTTTCCGTTTCGTCTTCGTGAGTTTTACTATGGTTATTTCTGTAACGAGGTACACACGTGACGCCCGATTGCCTTAGGCATTAAGATAAAAAATTTTAAAAAGACAGATCTAAAAACGCGTGCAAAAAATGTGTTCGTACGATAAACCATTAATTTTATCAAATTGTAAATTGCTCTCTATCTACTAAAGACTTCATTTTTATGTAGATTGTGGTATTCTTTTGTACATAAAAATTATTATGCTTTTAAATTTTTGAGCTTTTTTGTTCTTTTATTTTGTTTTTTGTTCTTGATTAAACGGGTATTGTTATATTATATATTTCAATATATTTATTATACATTTCGATATATTATAAATATCAAAGTTGTGAGTTATTTTGTTAAAATATTTTATTAAGAGATATGAGAAAGGAATTGTTTATTACATTTTAGTTTTTTTGAAAAATTAGAGAGTTTATTATATATCACGGTTATTATAATGTAAAAGTTATACAATGGTGGTAATGACTTCATATTGAAGATAGAACTTTCTGAAAATCGAGATCAACTATTCAACGAATTCTATAAACTAAAATATCAACTGAAACCTATTTAATTTTGTTCAATACGCAGGGATGCATAAAAATGTCTAATTAATTATGTAGATTTGAAAATTGTAAAGATTTCAGACTGCTGAATAAATATTACACAAAATGAGATATTGTAATGAAAGTTTAATTGCTCATAATATTACGGCTATTTGCATATGCAAATTTCCTTGCGCAATAAACCCTCAAAATATCTTACTTTTGATAGTGTAATACATTACATTATCTTACTCTTTCAATTGACACAAAGATTTTAAATTAAATAAGATTGACAATTTATTGTTTGCAAAATTTGATTACGTAATACAGTTAGAGAAGTGTATTTTTTAATTTTATACAATATAATTACGTCTCGCTTGTTACGTCATTCATTACAAAGACTCAATAGATTTACGTATGTAAGTAGGATATCGGTAATTTACACACATTTACAAAAGTAAAGTAGAACACGTAGATTCCGATATAAGAGGAACGAATGTAATGGGATTTAAAGCAATCCAATTAGGCAGACCTAAATAAATTCGTTAAGTCTTGACGAGATTCCAACACCGTGTCTTCTTTTTTCTCTTTGTTTCTCCGTTGTTTTTTCGGCTTCGATTTTTCCATCCTTGAAAATCCCAATCGACTGTAGATTACTCTGTTTCTTTGGCTTAGACAAAAACCAATAACAATCCGAATAATTCGTGAAGTGATACTTTGCATTTAGTAATTTACCGCAGAATAATTTCGCTGAGATTGCATTGTTCAATTATATCTTCTTTACTGATTTATTTTTGATTTAATTAAATAATATTTATTTAGTAAATGTTCTACTTTAAAAGAGAGCAAGTAAATATTTCAACAACCTGTATTAGTTTGTGACAGTTTAAAACCGACAGCATTAATATCGTTTAGAACTTAGTAACAGACAAGAAATGAAGATTTCTTTGAAGCAAACCTATATTGTAGGTGAAGCTATAATTTAGCAAGGGACAGCAAATAATTGAGTTAAGCTTATTTCAGTTCAAGCTGTTGCTGTTGGAGCAATTGAGCGTCGTTGTGTTATGTATGGAAGTTCATCGAGCTCGGTTGTCCTTCGAGGCATAATTTGGAAAATACGTCACGTTCGCATCCAAGTTTGTCCCTCGCTGAGCGCGGTAACATGAGGATATAACAAAACCGTCAGAAATCCATGGTGGATATGCCATTGAAATCACGCAATTGCAGGATGCATTTTGATTATTCCAGTCTCGGGCGCGGAACCCCGCGGCAATCATGTCGCGTGATTAATTAAATTTCGCCGGGTCTCTTCGCGTGCGTATGTACATGAAGGAGGGCCTGATCGAGCGCGCATCAGTAACGCCGCGGGAGCGTCATCAAAGATGTTAATTACGCGTCCTCACCGCGGCGGTAATTGGATCCCGCGTGTTCCCCAGCAGCTAAAAGTGGTTGGTGACATATTGAGGATCGCTCGTCTTTGCGAACGCGACTCGGCATAATTATGCATGAATGCCAGCATTCAGAGATGAATAATTTGTAAATTCCCGCTGCATCTAATTTTCTTGTCTTACATTAGATGATTATATGCACATCGGCGTGCGATAAACTATAGTTCGTAATAAATTCATTACTCACAAGATTTGGTTCATTTTTTGCACTTTTGCTTAAAGGAGTATGAAAAGTGTAAATATTGTTCAAATTTTATAATATTTAATGTCCTAAATAAATCGTTATATAAGCCTGATGGAAAGTAATAAAAAATATAAGATACTTTATAATCACATGCTAAGCAATCAGATATAAAATGCTTTATCTATTTTATCATTTTCCATCAGGCTTATATAACGATTTAAAGCATAGGATGTTATTTCAGAAAATTTATGAATATTATTTTAGAACACACAAAAGTACCTTACATTTTTTATTATATAATTTAAATATGAATAATCTGACAGATATATATACGACATGATCTAAGGAAAATTTTCACGAAAATAACACAAAAATTCCTTGCGAAATTGCGCATCCTGAGCAGTTTGCTCAGGTCGTCGATCGATCTTATCAAAAGTCAATTTTGCCTTGGTGTAGCGTTGTAAAGAAAATATATGATATGATTCCTCCACCTCTCATTTATCTTTGCGGGTACTATTTTGAACGCATGGTATATTTAACAGTCTGATAAAAATTTTATTCATATTTTTTTTAATTTGCGAAATTGTATTAAACAATTATTGTTTGCTTCTGAATAAAATCTTGAACAAAAGTTTATTTTTTTCTTTTGAGAAGACAGAGATGTCTATTTAAATTAAGCACGTAATATCCTCGAAACAAAAAACTTGTTTACAAAAGTATTTAAAAAAGCATTGTTTGTTATTTATATTCACGAATCATGCTTTTATTCGTTTCTTGTCGAGCAGCGATGCAAGCTAATCGATCATCGGCTGTCGACTTTAAGTCAGAACTGGCGTCTGCTTTGTCATCAGACAGAACTACTGGCTAACATTGCGTCTCTGAACTACTTATTAGCCCCGAAACCTCGAACTCACAAATCACAATCAAATGTTTGGTGTACCGTCAAGATCCTTGGCAGACAGAATCCATGGGCTTTAATCATGTTACAGAATAGTCGGATTACTACATATAATCAGGTTACAATGTTAACAATGCATAAGGAATTCATATTCGCTATATATTAGAATATGTTGTTAATTCAAAATTTCAATCACTCTTTTATTTAAATTAATACCTATAGCTGATATTATAATCTTTAAATATCTACCAAATATACATTATTTGTTATGTAATAATATCGTTCAATTTAAGACATTTGTAATTTCTCTAAATATTAATTTTAAACTTTATTTTCTAATATTTAAATTTAAATTAATTTAATTTTCTTCTTTGATTGTCACATTTTGAGAAACGATGTATTTGATCTATGGTAAAACTCTAAAACATTATAAAATATGTAATATTTTTTATAATGTTTTAAAGTTTTACTATAAATCAAATTAACTTAACAGAATAATTTGACTTATAATAGTAATTACTTGAAATTAATTTTTGTCTCGAATAATATCTTCGTACTATACGATCAATATGATGGTTTCTTAAATCAGTAAAAAATTAATTTGATTTGAAGTTGAAAAATAAATAAATACAAATTTATATTAAAAAAGAAGAAATCAATAAAATTCTTTTATATAGCATCTAAAAATGACTAACTGTTATCAATACCGATATCACACTTTTGCCACATTTTTCCAGTGTATCGGGAAATAATATTTTGTAGATAGAATGGCGACCGCGTGCATCGACTTTTGTTTAAGAACTTATTTTCCGAGACAGTGACTGCGCGGCTTGCAAAGAATTCCAACGCGGAATAAAATCAACACAGAAATTCTCATCGCCTTTGCAGTTTCTCGATGGTTGCCGTCGCATAAATCATCTCTATGACCACAATCTGTAGCTATCGCAATAGTTGTTACAATATAACTATAAATGGAGAAGTTGATATTTCTACTATTGTGCAGAATTATCTTCATGCATGAATACGCAACTGAGTTCGAGTCGGGTGGCTGTTCAATGATCAACTATTATCATAAGAAAGATTAAGTTTTGCTAATAATAATTAAATAATTAAAGAACAATTTTTTATCAATTTTTACTTCACCTATTACAAACATCTATTTACGTTTGTACGAAGCAGAATACATTTTGAATGTATACCTATTGTTCTCTACATGCAATTTTAACACCATATTTATTCACTCGCATAAATATTTAGTTCTAATTCAATCTAATTCATTTTACTTACGTAAATATATAGAGTTATATTAATGTCTCCTATTTTTATTTATATTTAAATATAATGTACTTTAAGATAGTGATTTTGTATTGCTTAAATAAAGATCGTTCAAAGTTTCAAATTCATGTTATCTTGATTAAAGCTTTAAGCAAATACTCTCCTTATCAGATACAGTATTCGAATAGGTCAACTTGGGGATCTCGATATTAATGCTCAACTGATCCTTCGGCTCTTCACTCTCTCCAATAATCTTCATCTCCATGGACATCTCATCAAAACATGAACCAATCTATTTCCCGCCAATTTTGTTTTTCTTAAAAAATATTCCTCACGTTATTGTAATTCGGTCTCTCCATTCCTTCTTCGATTCTTTGCTAGTCTTTTCCATTCGTAAAATTTACCGACTAGTTCGGACTTTTGAGAAACGAATATTTTATCCCCGTGGGATTCAAAATATTCTTTTGGCGACTTTGGGCGAGGTAATTCTGTAGGGGGGGGGGGGGGG
>NW_017298876.1:959273-989584 GCF_001594075.2 Trachymyrmex cornetzi
ACAGCTTGACTTTTCGGTACGGCAAAACTGACCCAGCACTGATAACAGTTCATTGTCCACCTACTGGGATGGTGGAATTCACATGCAAGTTCGGCTTTATTTAAAATTTAAAGGACGGTCGCTACCAGGAACTTGAGTACTATTTCGTAAAGGATGTGCAGTTATGAATTACGCTTTGGTTTCCATCGTATCCTCTTTGGGTTCCTTGTGTAAGCAGGGACAACAATGCATGCGCTATTACCTCCTTCTTTTAAACTCAACGTGACTTCTTTGTTGTAGCGTTTTCCCATTCTTTACAAAGCTTGAATATGTAGAAGTCATACATGAATTTTGTACTACAGAATATCTCTTACGCTCAGTCAAAGGACGTAAATCAAAGTCATCACACTTTGTTTAAAAAGAAAAGAGGCTAAAGAGAATTAAAATAATAAATTAAGAAATGTGTCACTTTTAATAAGGTATTAAATGGTTAGCAAATTTTTAGTATACTTTGTAATTAATTAAAAAAACTCTATACTTGCAGTTTCTTTTATTAATCAGTAAATCTATTTCTACGTATATACAAGCAATTACATTTTAAATATTAAAATACTTTCTGACGTATTGTTCCATATTTTTGCAATATCTCAAATTTTTTAATATATTTTTTCAAAATATTTTCTCGAACGATTTTCACTAATTAAGATAAAACTGGAATATTCTGTTATTACATCGTAATATATTAAAGATTCATTAAACTACAAAATTAGCGTTTTTTAATGCTAAACGTGAAAAATCTCTCCTTCATTCAGTCGTACTTTCGGTTATACCGATTTTCCAAATCCTTGAGTTTTTTTAATGATAGTCGTACTTCACGAAAAATTTTTCTCATGGCTAATAGCGCAAGATTGACTTCATGAATGTCCTCGAGCACAAATTTGCAATTTCGCGCCGCGTGAACATTTTGCGTTACGGCGTCAAATATTTGCGGAGAACTCGTGGCCGACTCGGAGACGACGCTCTCTGTGAGACGATCACACACCATAGTTACCCTGTAAAGCATTTCCACGCGTTGACGATGCAAATGGAACGTGCGAAGTGCTCGTTAACTATCGGCGCGTCTATTCGTGAATGCACGAAGCTCGATAATTACTGCCATAACTTCTCGTTCACTGTAAACCGATCCCGTCTGCCGGATCCGATTGGCTGCGCACGCATTGGGAGAATAATACAGCCAGTTTATTATCATGTTTTGCGATAAATTTTAATGGTTAAATTTTTCGCCGATACAGACTGCGAGCATGATTTTTATTGCCTTTTTTTGTTACCGAAGCTTAAATGATAACACGATTAAAATCTGTTGTATCCGTGCTTTGTTTTGTAGCTTTTTTTTGCTCCTCTTTTATATTCTATAGAAACACACTGTGCTTTAAAATTATATGCAATTTTTTTTCAGTTATAGATTCTTTGATAAATAAAAATTTTTATTTTAGTAATAATAATATTGCTTATTATATTTACAAAGATTTACTAATTTCTTAAAAAGATAGATAATTTTTATAAATTTTCGAAAATCTTAAAAAGTTTTATATAATTTATATATATCTATTACATACACACAACACATAGTTATATAAATTAAAGATAATAATTAATTACTTAACAAAATGTTTGATATCAATGCTAACTAAATGCAATTAAAACATTTTTTAAACTTTTGTTAAGAAAACGTTGACTTTAAATTGGTCGAAAGTTTTACAAATGAAAGTAAGCATAGTAGTTCTGCATTTAATTTTATTGCATCGGGTATTCTTTCTGCGCGTATTTGAAGTGGAAACAATGTTTCAACAAATATATTTCTCGACAAATTGATTATGTAAGTTATTCTACCGTCTAGTTTTCAATAGGTTTTTTTTTTGAGAGAAATTACTATTTTCTTTTTCCATCACGATGCGTGGTGAAAAATGCATCAAAAATTTGGATTCGATTTGATTCGATTCGATTCGGAATAAAAAACCTTGATTTGCACATTTCTAGCCAATACATTATTAAATTCATGATCTTTTTTTTAGATAAATGCTCCATAAATAAATATGCGTACTTGTAAAGCTATAATATCCTATATATTGCCGAAAAATTATAATTTTTTCTCTGTAGTTATCATCTCTGTTGATAATCAAACTTTGATAATAACACTGAAATCACAATTTTAAAGAAAAATCAAGTATTATTGAATTTTAAATTGCATATACATCGATAAACACGTCTACCAATAGATCATAAAAATAGTACAATATTATCAGTTTTCTTAATCACTTCAATATTAACAAGGACGCGAACTCCCGTAAGGATGTCGGTCTTTAATAGTATCTCGTCGGTGTTAATGATAAGGTCCCGATCAGGAACAGATCAGGCCAATTTCACTTAATACGTGATCGAATCCTGCTGAGGATATGTACAATCGTGGCCTCATTGAACTTTTTATATTCACATTAAGGTATCCCTAGAAGATCCTTATCAAATCCCGACCAAACTGACTTTGATAACTAGTAACAAGGAAAAAGTTCTCATTCGGTTCTGTTTATGCCCTATTTGGACCAACCCTATCAGGATAGACCCAAAGAACCTTATCAGGGCCTTATGGTACACTTGAGTATACTTCTACTCGGGATAAGGTTGCCTGCATATTATTCTAATTGTAAGTATAAAGTTGAATTATATGAATGTTTTACTTTGCATTAAATTTTAAATTAGGTACCACGCAGTTAAGGAAGCAGATGCAATCTAATGCTAATCTAAGATTACTTTATGCAATATGCAACTAAATGACATTTTTTAAATCATCGAAAAATATTGGTCTCTTCCGCGCGCGCGTTTGTGATAGAGAAATAAACTAGCTCTTTTGGTGTTTTATATTCTATTATTTAAGCTAGAAACAATCATATTTAATAATTGATTTTTTTCTTTCTTTTATTCTTTCATTATGGAATAAAAGATTGAGAACAAAATTAATGTTCGTCAATCCATTTAATACATAGAAGCCATATAATAATTAAATAATTGTTTATATTAAAAGTAGTAACGTTCTTATTTATAGACTGATCACGTTAGATCAAAAAGTATATTATAGCCTAATGATCTAATTGACATCAACACCACACCGGATTACGAAATGTATACTCTGCAGATATTTGCTTCTTCCTCGAGTAATCTTGGCCTATGTTCAAGTTCAGCGTTCTAGAACGGATCTAATGTCCCGCAGGGAATGGGGCGGATAGAATGGCTAATGTAGAGACGAAAATCCGCACACCATTGCCTTCCTACGGTTTGTAAGTCCGTTCACTTTTGCGGAGTGCCATGAGAATTTCCCTAGTTCGCACACGCATACGAATACATTTTCGTCGTAAAGAAAATGTCAGCGTGATTTATTCTATTTGCGATGAACGAAAAATTGTAAAGTGCTCTAAAGAAGATACATCACGGAATATGTATGGCATCGAGCACAACGTTAAAAATATAATAAACGAGATATTTATGGTCGATTTCTGTCAAAAAATATTACGCAACTTTCAAAGTAAAATATGGTATTTCATTTATAAATCGATGATTATACCGTAATATAAATACTAATAGCAAACACATTACTATATCTCACATCAATTTACATTTGGATACTGTTAATGCAGGTAATTTTTACGTTTAAGAATAATTAGTTTAGATAATATCGTAAAAAATTTAAGACAATTTTATTCTTAACCATTTGCAAAACTTTTCAGACTCAGCAGTCTAATCTGTAGGCTATTAGAATTGTATTTTTATCTAATTGTAAGATCCACAAAATTGGGTTACCCAAATGGCAATTTTTCAGGCAGAATCCCCTTGAGCCCTAGATCTCACGATTTACTGAACCTACTAAGTAAACAAGCTATTTTTCTTCAGAAATTCTGTCGAGTCTTTTTTTATTCCTCGACGGTTGCTGGCATATACGATATTGGTTGTAAAGATGAAGAAAAATGGTGACGATAATAATTACTTTCGCCGCGATAATGAATTCTCACAGCCTGTTAACACGAGACGTTCATGTAGCAGGTTAAATAGGTCTCACACTACAAGGAAAAATGGGATGGCTTTGTTAGGTGATTGAGAGCTTCAACGTGGGTTACCAGTGTAACCCAATTTGCAAATGCGCGAAAACATCGGAACGGTCGATAAAAGTTTTACGATAAATTAAGCACTATTAGAACGCATGATCGAAATTGTTTTAATTTTTAGCTGATTCTTTTTCTCTTCAGTTTAAACATATTTACATTTTATACATTATAAAACCTTTTATAAAACGATTTCTTCTACCCATTTTCTTCTCGATTTAAACCAGATAATATTCAATTATTTGAAAAAATAAAAATGGGGAGATTAAAATTCTTGATTCATACCTTTCATATTATAAAATTCTTGATAATGTTATGGATTGTATAAGAGAACCTCCCCTAAGAAATAATATTGTAGGGGGATAGAATTAAAAAGCTTCGGTACAAACGATAAAATAAATAATTGCTAATATCGATTTCTTACATGGCTCTTCCTGTCCTAAATTTGAATTGAATTATACTTCTGTAAAGCAATTTTAAGATCAAAGCCACGCTCCCATTTTCGTCGTCGTGAGTGGTGGAAAATAGAAAGAGACGCGGAAGAGTCGATGGAGCGAAGGCGAGCGGTTTCACAGCTTTCTGGAGCGTTACATTGTGATTAATTCATAAATTTCGTCGTATATTCAAAACGTCGTTTTTATCCCATTCGAAATACCGCAATTTCGAATAAACGTCACGTGTAGTTACGCACGGTCTCGTAGTAACTTATCCGCGCCTGTTTCAGTTTTAATTGCGCTGTAGGAAAACTTTTTACGAGCGCTCACACATTACGGTCAAATTATCTCGCAAAGAAAAGATGAAAGGATTTTACAGTTATGATCATGCTGCATTTATGTGATCTGCTTAATTTAAAAATTGTAAGGAAAAAGGTGGAACAATTAAGAACGTTTATAAATGGTATAAGAAAAAAGACTCAAATAATTAAAAAAAAATTAAATTAATAAGAATAGGACTATGAGCCAAGCAAGCAATTGATAAGCAATTGATAAGCAATTTAATTCGCGGTTACTAGAGTAGTTTTAATTGCGTTTATAGTCCGGAAAAACAATTCGACGCGCAGTTCTAAGAAGACTACAATATGGTATATATGCAGGTACATATATAGTGTATATTAGTAATTCAAGATTGAATTATTTTAAAGTAATGAAGATCCAGCTTTGACCGTAATAGGCATTTTTCTAGTATTGATTATGTTTCTCACATATGCGGTCTTTAAAATAAAGATTCTTAATATAATATTATTAAAAAGGTACAGATATTTCCTCTTTGTAACAGTAAATATCTGTTGAAGCTGCATATTGCATGTATTAAATCACAGAGGCATCGCCTAAACCAAAAATGTAAAAATAGCATCTAATTTTAGTTAAATTTAACATTATAAATATGTCAATTTAACATAACATTTGTTTTTAGATGGTGTGAAAGTATTACGCTTCTCGTGTAAATTTTTTACATAATACCATTTGTGTTACTTTCTAACATATTTATCTTATGTTAAATTAACACAAAAATTTTTTTCTGTGCAATGTTAACAATATACAAATTTTAAAATTCAAATGGTATTAATTAATATTATCGCTCTGATTATAATATTAAAAACAAATTCCAAAGACATACATTATTAAATCGCTATTGTAATCGCCAACAGATGTCTTAAAGTAGAGTGAAACGGAAGTAACTGAAAGTATTCGGAGTTTTTTGTAACCAACATAATATCCAACAATTAAAAAGACTATAAATTTTAGTCTGGTAAATTGGTCGTAATTCATCGCAAAATTTCTTCATGTCAAATTTACTTTGAAAGTTATACATCAAAAATACTTCGAAAATGTATTTTCGACGTATAATTTTCAGAGTAAATTTCTCTTATCTTCAAAATTGAGTTTCTTTTAGCAAGATAGCTCAAGACGCCGTTTTCGGATAATTTGATATTTTAGTTACAAAAAACTCCGAGCTAAGCTTTCGGCTACTTCCGTTTGACTCTACTTTAAGACACCGTTTGACTCTACTTTAAGACATCGACGTTGTCGACTACAATAACGATTTAATAATGTATTTCTTTGGAATTTATTGTTCTTAATGTTATAATCAGAGCGATGATATTAGTTAATATTGTTTGAATTTTAAAATTTGTATATTGTTAACATTAAGAATAACCCGATTGGGGTCAAAATGTATGTTCTAATAAACTTTCTGTTTGTTATTTAATAATAAGGTACCTGAGCCGAATAAAGCTCAGCACTAAATAAAGCCCGATAATATTATAGCATCAAGAGTTTGCTTGGTTCGTAGCCCTATTCTTATTATTTAATCTTTTTAAGAACGTTTATTTTATTCTTTGATGCAAGTATTTGGAAAAGATTTTGTATTTATAAACAATAATGATATGGCCATATATTTTCTTAAAGTTAAAGCATTTTTATAAGTACAAGTTATAATAATGCAGAGCAAAACATTATTTTTGAAATTATTTTAAAAGAAGCGGTATATTGTTTTGAGATTAGGCCAATATAAGAGTCGCGAATATAATATTTTTTTCAATTTAGAATATAACAGCTCTACCTAACTTTTCATTTTTGTCTAATTGTCTGTATGAGTTATAATAATATAAAGCAAAATATTACTTTTAAAATTGTTTTAAAAGAAGTAGTACACTGTTTCGAAGTCTTAGGCCAAAATGTTAGATATAAACATGTAGCATATTTTTTAATTTAGAATGTAATGACTCTACCTAGACGGTAGACTTACATTTTGAATTCCCGCTAACAGAACAAAAATTAAAATTCTCAGACAATTATTGGTTATTGAACCAACAATTTTGTTCAATCGATACTTTCGAGCTTTCGCCGGACTTCTTCGAGAGATGCGACAAATTTTGGCAGTTACAAAGACACTATTACAGTGCGTTTGAGCCCTCGAATAAAAATAGTATTTTGCTCTCTTTTTCTGACTCTTTGACTCTCTCCAGTTCTCTTTTGCGGTACGTATATGTCGAAGCGAAATTATATATTCCCGGAGAAAAGTATCGCAAGAGGAGTGGTTCATATTCCGCACGATACTCTCGAGCTTTTACCGACGTGGAAAATACAATTTTCGCAGATGCTTGCCGTGATAAAGTAAGCGAGAATACAGGGATTTTCATTTTCCATTGAATTTTCACACACATATATTTTTCCGATTTGCCGCAAGTTCTTTCCATCGTCTTTGAAAATGAAAAGTACAAGGTTGCCAGGACATTATTATTATATTTTCTATCATATTTGAAGAAATTTTGTGTTATCACCTACCGCTGTTATTACCGTGACTTTATTTTGAATACACCGCGAAATGCGAGTTGTTATGACCCAAATAGGTCATACCTAAAATCTGCGTCCGCACCTTTCTGCAGACCAGCAGTTAAAATCAATTACAAAATCAAGTCACCTACTTTGGATAACAAAGGAGGTGACATACATTAATTTAATGCAACTACGCATGAATTCGGTCTAATTAGTGAATATAAAAACATAAGGCTGGAGCATTTCGGGGCCGTTCCGAAAAGTGGAAGTGCGAGTACTGTGAAAATCTCCGCTACTGCGAGCCATCCTAATATTGTAAAGCACCTAGAACTAGTGAGTGACAATAAAATTTCTTATACCACGAACGCTGGCCTACATTAATTGGAAGACCTCGAGACCTCATCAAACGATATCGCCACGTCCCACCTGTGATTCCGCCACGCCCTGAGCGGCACATCGTACCTGGACAGGACGACCGGTAACCGGCTGACCCGTAAATTCTATAAACTGTGCCCGGAGCGGCACCCTTGCCCCTGAGCGGTACAACAGAGTGAAGAAATAATACGCACACATCTCATCATTTATCGCTATTAATTACTTATCGCGAATTATTTATTTTGTTAATTGATATATTCAGAGACATACATACGGTACATACTCCTATAGATTATATTTATACTACCTTGTGATTTTACTTCGTGCTACATGTCTTCGCTAAATATTATGGCGTAGGAAATGGATCACGATCATCTCACGGCAGAAATCTTCGATGTCATATAAATGGAAATGACATTCGATTACGAGTTCCTCTACTCTTTTGCTCGTGCCATCACTATGTATGTTAAGAAGAGTTCAATCCAAATCAAAATGGCTGACAATCACTTAATTTATTGCTTGAGCAACGCCTCGTAGTTCATTCGCGTCGAAATTCTCTATTGATGGTAAGAGAAATTTTAGTTAGAAGTTCTACTTCGTAATCAATTTCGTCTGAGGGAACCTATAAACCGTTTTTATTCTTATTTAATTGAATTTTCATTGTGGCTTTAACTTATCCGAATTCTAACGTAAATTAAATTTGTATAATTAAATTATAACTTTATATATATATATACAAAGTATAATTATATATTAATACAATTTTAAGTTTGTGTACTATATCATTTAATGTTGAAATGCAACAGAGTTTTCGTGAAATTAATATGTACATTCGCAATCCAATTTTTAATATATACAAATAAATTATAAAAATTCCAACTAGTAATTACACTTTTCAATAGACAACTACGAAAGAATTAATAATAATTCGGTAAAAGTATCGATTAGGGGACAGAAAAATTTTCCTTGAAAGCCTTATGGATCCCGGTGGTCCTAAATCTCTTTAAACGTATGTGTGCATCATTTACGATAGTATAACAACTAGTTGCATCGAATTCACTAAAAGTGCGTTCCGAATTACGCATGAACACATAAAGCATTTGTGTATGTTTAACATCATTTTATCCTTTTTTATTCTTCGATGAACAACGAAAACAAATGATGCATTGATCATGCACTTTGTGCGTAATTCGGAACGCACCCCAAGAAAACGAAAGCGGTACGAACTATTTTCAGCGAAAATCGGAATCGAGGAAGATTCGCCCGAAATTGGCAGGTTAGCTGTTTCTTCCCATTTTTACGCCACTTTTCCTGCAGAAGACGAATGCATCTCTAGCGATTCAAAGATGCGGATTGGGGCGGAATCCGAACAAGTTTATTGCATCTTGAATACATTGAATGTTTAAGTTACTTTTCTCGGAGAAAAGAAATTGGAAATGCAATATTAAAAGAATCATGATTAAAATTTTAAGTTTTTTGCAAGGTACTTATCCATTTATTTTTAATAAAAATTGTCATTTAAATTTATTACTAGATATTTTTTGCTTGAGAAATATGTTGTTAAAATAATATCCTAAAAGAAACGCGTGCAAAGATAATTTTATAATTAAAATATATTTATACATATAAATATATATATTATTTAACAACATATAATTGATCAATGTATAATTAATTAAAACAGCTAAAATTTAATAATTCTTCGAGAGATTATCGAAATGTTTAAAAGAATTATTGAATTCTATGGGCGAATGACTTGGATATTACTATTAGATATCAAAGGAGCAAAGTGATAACCCAATTCCTTGAACTAAATAATATTTTGTTATTTTTAACTTTCACATATATCAAAATGTAAATCGATTCATATTTCTGTGATTATAGTTTCAAAGTAAACATTGTCCCTATTAAAGTATGTACTTAATAAATAATAAACTAAATTTAAATCAAATTTAATACATTTTAAAATTAAAATTATGAAGGCTCAACGTTTTTTAAAAACAAATAAAATTAAAGGAGCTACGAGCCAATGTCAATTATGTAAATAGTTACTAAACAGACGTTGCCATTTCCGACGAGGTCATTTTCAATGTAAATTACTAAGAAATATGATAAAAATTAATCGCAAATTCGCAAACCGAATAAATCTGAGATATTACTAAAAAACCTTAAAATTCGCCAATTCAAAAAGTTGAGATGTTACGCAATTATTAATATGAGTACCAAGACCGAAGTTAAGGCTTTCTTCTTCTCGAGTTAAATTATTTAATTTCATTGTTTCAAATTAACGATATATTAAGTTGAAGCAGTGGCGATCTATAGAAATGATTAAAAATAATTTAAACTGAATATAATTTGACATTATGAATTCAACACTAGAGTATGCTACGTATTAAATTATCATATTATTACATCGCGATTTCGTTGACTTGCGTCTCTTTTACGTTACGAAAATGTACTGGACCTTGGTTTGCATAATGTTCGTCCGATATTTATATTAACACTTTTTCGATAGTAATATTGATAACAGCCTCGTTCGAAAAAATATTTTTAAATAAAAAATTATATGCATTGTACATTTACATAATACGTAATAGAATATTGCATATGTATAATGTGTGTATATAACAAAATAAATATTTGTGAATGTTTTGTGAAAGTTTTGATAGTTTTTTCTTGTCAATAAGATATGATAAAAATTGGGTGCAATTAATTCGAACTTTTCGAAAGTTATCATAATTATTATGGTACTTATATAAAAATGATATAAAAAGAATTCATTTATTAAAAGTTATTTAGATTAAATTAATAGGAATTAATTTGGAAAAGAAAATAATTTGTTTCTAAATGCTACAAATTATTATCTTCATTATTCTAAACTTAAAATCTTTAAATACTATCGAAATCATAAACTAATATTTTCCTTACAGTTATACGTAATAAGGAGAATTTATTGTAATATTATATTATATTTCTTATTATATATATTATATTTCTATAGAAAAAAATACATGTATAAATGTGCTATAGCATTAATCTAAAGGTGCGAATGCGTTTTAGTGAAAATAGACGGGTCAAATCAAACCGTTGCGTTGGTGTAATTCGGCGCCGCAGGGCAATTAGAAATTTGCGCACTACGATGTGTGGACTAATAGGCCTGTGACTTTAGAACGAGTGAAGCAGAGTGTTTAACCACGCGGCGTGAGGAACGATAAAGCGCTTGCTGGATTATGAATATCGATCACTCTACCACAAAGTGCAGTTCGTACGAGTTGCTCTTTGACGCGAGAAGTGAAATAGAAGTTTAATTTCCAAGCGCGCGCGAGCCGCTGGACCATTATTAATACGCAAAGGACCATGTCATCCACTTTCCTCAATAGTTATAAGATCTCGTGCAATGTGCATTGCAGTAAGTGCTTAATTCGTTCGCATTCCACTTCTACTTACCAGCGGCCATTTCTCACGATTTTTCCGTCTTCTTCTTGCCTGACGATTTTTCCGACACTTTCGACCCTCGGTAGTGACTTCCTTTCTTTGGACCCGCTTTTACTCTCAACCGAGCACTTTAGCACCTAATTGGCCCGCCGACAGCGACTCGATGACGTGCAAAGCGCTCTTCTTCGATCTGTCGTCCTTCTGCGCGAGGGATGCGTCATCTTTTCCATTCGCTATCGCTCTTAAAGATGTGTCCCAATGCCGGATATCACGTATCCCGATCATCGATATACGTCTCGTTAAACTGAAATGGCAATTTTTGCCCGACAAGTGTGTCGCTCCTTTTAGAAAGTTGTGACGAATCGTCTGAAGATGCCAAAAGGTATATATACAGTTTGTATAGATAAAGAACTAATAATAAATGGTATCGTGTCAAAGCATACCAAATTGGTCTGCCTCGAATATATTTTTGACACACAATTAATATTTTTATCTTTCTCCGACATACACAAGTGTAAATTCGAAGTTATTAAAAAAAATGATTGTATGTAAAAATGATGTATAAAGCTTTTTTATATAATAAATATTTACATATAAAATTTTATTTATATAATAAATAAGGAGCAAACGTTCAAAAAATGCGTTTTGCCCAAATTTGTAATTTTCAAAAGAAAGGAAAGCCAGAAAAAAACTACGCATTTTACAGAAAATGACAATATGCCAATCAGTAGAATGTGAAATGTTATTTTGAAAGTGTGCTTCTCAAATTGATTGTCGATTTTTGGTGGATTATAAACGCCATAGTCTGTTGGCAATAACTTATCTTTTCTGGACTTACATGAGTTAACAGACACAACGGAATGCAATAAAGTGTGGAATATAAATAAGTTAAGGGATAATATGAGAAGTGATCATTTTTCGCAATTCGATATTTCACAGAAAAAAAGAGTCCACTGATCTGTCAAGGATGTCACGTGAAATATTATCGCCCCGACGAGTACGTTTGGAATAAAATCATGTGAAATCCCGGGGCTAGATTCCGACTTAATGAAGATGTGTAACGCGGCATGAAATTATTTCTGAGTGAATTGTTAATCAAATCAATTCACTGACGCGGACGGCAGGTCCGGACATTTTTCAATTTCGAGATTAACCCTTATATGGCGGATGAGTTTTCAGTGACGAATAAAATTACCTCGAAATATTTGCTGCGTTTTCTTTGCTATTTAAATAAACGTTATTATAATATTCACTTTGAGACTAATATTTTAAATGCAAAAAAATCAAAATTTGTGCGATATCCTTTATCATGCTGTGCTTAATAATTTCTGCAACGGGTAGATAACTTTTGCTGCATAAAATAATGGATAGGATTCGTATATTACGAGAGTGTTGATAATATAGTGATTTATTGCTTAAATTTATTCGTATTTATGATGTTTACTTCAAGTTCTCATGTGTAATTAATCCTGACATAAATCATGAAGTTTGTATAGTCGGACGAGATGGATTGTTGGCAGTTAAGGATACTCTAAACTAGACACGCACAGGTATACATGCTTTCTAATACTTAAGAAAGTAATACAGGAAAAATAAGCAAAGCGTGACAAGAATATAAAATATCTTCGAAAAATGAGCAGAGTGTGACAAGAACACCAAATTAACTTTGAAGGTTTCTTAATTTTATGTTTTATTAAGAAATTTTTAAAGACATTTGATATTCTTTCACGATTTGTTTATTTTTTTCATGTATATATATATATATAATTTTCTTAAGCATCAGGAAGCATGCATACCTGTGTACGTTTGATTTAAATGAATTTCATGAATATTAATGATGATGAAAAATAAAATATAATAATCAATTTATTTTACAGTCTCATAAAATTAATGAAAAATCAATTTCTGATTATAAAATAACTTAAATAATAAAATAAACGATATTTGCGGCTATAAAATCTATGTAATCGTTACATAATATTTGTTGTAAAATGAAAATATTTATAAAATGATTAAGAATCAAAAGTATTTAATCTACGCAAACTCGCATTTGATCGTGGCAATTACTCATAGAAACTAAATGTTTAATTAACGCTGAATCAAAGTTCGAGCATCACGGACTCTTAATTATCTCTCGTTCTTATCGGAAAATGGAAGTTCAAATTATTTGGACTGAAAATCGTACACGCGCATACTGTTCGTATCCTCCTCTCGCGGAATATCTTAAAAGTTTATCCCTCTAGGCTTACTGAGACCCTTTGAGGAGAATTCTAATAAAGCTGTGGATAATATTGGCTTAGCGCATCTTCGAGATCTTCCAGTTAATAATACATTGTTCTTTGTCGCGGTTGCCGTAGGCGTATATGACTTGGAGAATGCTCTTTCTGCATGAAATAAACATAAGCGTTGCTGTTTTTAAAGATTCAGGAGTTTTATCAGTCAAAACAATAAGCGAAACTTATGGAGGGAGATTATTCGTAAATGTTACGTCGCGTCATCTATTTATACAAATTTGTTATTATTGTTGCTCTAATATTAATAATTACTTAATATACACTTAATACACATTAATGATATTAATAACTTTTCAAAAATGTGATAAAGCATTATCAAAGTTTTAATTATTATGTCTCCTATTAAATTAATATTTTCAGGAATTTATGGGTGTATTGTGTGTGTGTGTGTGTGTGTGTGTGTGTGTGTGTATATAAATGAGAAAATTTATTGCGGATGTGCTTGATACGCTTAATGGTTTTAATAATGTAAAATACAGTTAAATTCGTGTTTTCGTGAAAATCGCGTTTTAGTAATGTCGCGAATATGGAAATGTTATTGCGCGTGATTTTATGTCGAGGGATATCTTATAATAGGATAAAATTTCGCGATATTGTATCAGATTTTGCTATCCTTAAATATGCATTCCGAATGAACGTAGCTTACACAGAAATTATAAAATGTTGCAAGAAAGTAGAAAAAATATATTTATAATCATGAATTATTTTTAATAATTTGAAATTCAACTTTATTCAGGAAAAGATTAAATACTTTTATACTTCTTTTGCTTATAAATTTAACATAAAATTTTTATTTTTGCATCTGTACTTTTAGATATATCAGAATAAAATTGTTGTTCCTTCAATCTACAATTCTATCTTATTATTAAACGAAAGTAGACATTTCTTAAAAATATTAAAGAAGTAATAAGTAATTTGCGAGATTTCAGCAAATTAAGATTTTCAGATAAAACTTTAATATTCACTTCACTGTAGAACAGATTCTAAAAGTTGTAAGTTTTAACAGGTTAGCTTATTTAAATAATGCTATTTTTTGTTGGCGCTCATTTTGATTTGCGTATTAGATTTGATACATAATTATACCGGAACAATTGTTCTATTGTAACACAAGAGTTATTATCAAGGATCATTTGTTGTTCTGACTAATTGGCGGCATGCGTTATACCTATCGATTATGTATCAAATAGTTCGTGCGGAAATCTGAATTATGATAGTATAGTTCATAATTTTCGATTTATATATAACCACGTTGTACTTAGCTGTAGAATAAATAGCCCAATTAATTATTTCAATAAAATAAAATAGAAATAACAATTGTTAAAAATAAAATTGTTTTGTTTTGAAGATTTTCACAATAATTCTAATTGCTAGACAAATTCTATAAATTCTATGGTTATAGAGTGGAATGATAATTACGAATGTACATGAATTTTCTTACATAGGTGTCACCAGTATGAGAATTAAGGCGAAAGAGAGAAGTGATTAACTCTCTGCCTCGACTTTATACATTTTTCGCGTCCTGTGGCAGAGTCCAGAGGTTTATAACAAGGTTTATAAACATTTTACGTTCGTTTCTCGTCTGCAGCATATTATTTCGTAGGTACAATTTCTTTCGCGACACGAAGTTTATGTAAGTATATTATTTCAATATTTAGAAGAAAATTTTATCGCCTGCAGACACACATGTACACGTAACATATAGAAATAAATTGTTGCAAATTTTCTATTACCCTGAAGCTGTTCGACTTATTTCTACGGTCGTGAATAAATATTGGAAAGTTGACTTCTTTATTGCAAACTTTTCTTTAGAAAGCTTTTATAGAAAATAATAACAATACAAGTTTAAGGCTAATAAGACACAGAACGAGGTGCGTAATTTTAATGTGGAATGATGACTTAACTCCAACAACTCCGTGATGTCTTCTTTATTCGACATGACGTGATGTCATCTTTATTCATATTATAATTTCGCATTTCATTCTGTGTCGACTCTTATTAGCCTTAAATTGTTATTATTTTAAATAGTGAGAGTTCGATTAAGATTTTCAATTTTATCTTTCATAGGAATTCACTATTTCGCGACTTTGTTATGGAATATTTCATTAACACATGGTCCATGTTTTTGCGTGATCTTTTAAAAGTTTTGAGTATAGCGTAAAGTGTTAAAAAGAATTGAAATACGATAAATTGCCATAATTTCCACTTTTTTCTTTTTATTAATAGATGATACGTATAAAGTATTGTGTACAATCTCTCAAGATTAAAATGTGATATAAATATTATAAATAAATCTTAAAATATTGTTGGAAACTTGATATTATTAGATATATCATAATTGATCTTGAGAAGAAACCCCGTTTTTTGAAGTAATAAATTAATACTCTAATCCTCAAAATCTTTCGATCTTGCAACTTAAAATTTTTCTTTTTTTTTTCTAAAATCTGAATAAAAGATTTGGATAAAAGATCATATGAGAAACTTTTTGAAGATACTTAGGTGTCAGCTGGCCATTGTCTGCTAAATCGAATTTTCGTCAGAGAGATTTTGCAGGATATGACCGGAGGGCTATATCCTCAGAGGAAATAACTAGATGACGACGAGCCGAGTTTCATATCTCCGTTGATTTGACGATAGAACTGCGGTTTTTCTTTATTATCGTCATTAATCGATTTGTTCTCGATTCGTTACCTATTTACCACAGTTGGCTTATCATCGTCCTTTGTCGACGTGTGTTTATCGCGAATTGTCATATCAATGATTCATATGATTAACATTTTGCAACATAGCAATACTAGCCGATCAACACAGAGATTGACGGTATCGCTATTTATCGATGAGTAATTCATTTCCATGGTAAATAGAGGAGATCATTCTCATTGCTTTGTATTTAGATACGTACGTAATACACATATGTAACATCGAAATTAATGGTCGAATTTATTGAAAATATATGGCGCAAATTGATTATCTTCTCTTGGCCTTTATTATGACTAATTAAATTGTACTAACATATGTATGTACATCCACTGCAATTTCCCCTGCACTTACTATAATGAAAGAAGATAATGAAACTTGTGATTATGAAATATTAACCCAGAAAAGTTGAGTTTTGCAAAGTTCTACGCGCAATTTACGATAATTGCGTTAGACAGGAAATATTACGCAAAAAGCTATTGTGTTACTTTTCAAATATTCCAGACCTTTTTATATTAGGATTAATTTGTAAATTACGCTTCCAATTAAATCATATGTTTTACATATTAGATTTTGATGAATGCTTGATAATGGAAACTGATTACGAGATTGACAGAAGCGAGTCCCTCGAATCAAACACTTCTTTGTAGTACTTTCAAGTATCGGGGAGTGCTCGATCGTGTACTTATGCATTTAACTATAGCACAGCTGACACGTTGTGTGATTATGTGCACCATCCACGTCCTACGCACTCGTTCGTACCCCATCAACGAGAAATGATTCTCATTTCCCACGAGGCCGACGCTGATACGCACAGCTAATAGAATATTGATTTTATCGTAACATAATCAACCCGTCCCATTTATAGCGGCTTGATGCAGCGAATGATTTTCATTTACGACACTAATTCCGAATTAAACAGCATCAATAATTAAGAGAAAATGATGTTACATAAAGGACAGCATATGCATATTTTTTAAAATTAAACTACATTGTTATACTGAAACGTCACGGAAAGCGTACAAAGTTAAAGGAAAAAGATAAATCAGATAAAAACATCAGAAACAGCTGCGTTATTAAAACAAGTTGAATGTAACTTAATGCAACATGAACCCTTTCCTCTTTTATTGGATCCTGCTTTTATTGAAAATCCAAAGTGCTACTTTCACAGCAAATGACGTTCTGCACGTTTCAGGAGCTTAAATCCGGCTCTTCCTCTCTCTCTCTCTCTCTCTCTCTCTCTCTCTCTCTCTCTCTCTCTCTCTCTCTCTCACTTTCGTTCAATTACCACCTTATCTACTGTGTAAATGTCACATCAAAACAAATCTTGTTAGCTTGTTGAATCCAATGTATTAATTTCTCTAATTCCTTTATATTCAGAAGCACATATATCCTATTATACCCCAGAATCATTAATTTCTTGCGGAGAGTGTGTGTTTGTGTGAGTATAGTTTTATTAACAAAAATTGCTAACTATATTTATAAATAGTAGAAAATGCAATCTTTTGTTATTTAAGCGTAAAACGTCTATTACAAATAGATTGATGTCGAATTGTTTTTATTTGTAATATTTGGAAAATAGATTAATAAGATATCAAATAAAATAGGAAATCATAAAGCAAAATTAAAATTACAGAATTGTGAATTTATTCTTGAATGATAAACAATTGGTTATTTGTTCCAACATAATTTTCAATGGAAAGCAGGTACAAAATTGTAATGTATCACTCTCTTTATCTTCAATGTAGATTTGTTCTTTTGTAGTATTACTATACTTTGATAAACAAAACTAATCTTTTTTTTACAACTTTAATGATCCCGTAATTCCAGCTAATTTGGCTTGAAATAAGATTCGTCAAAGATTTATTTAAAGAATTCATTTAGCCGAAACACTTGTTTTTAATTAATGTATAAATAAAATATATAAGCGTGAAACGTACTTCCTGTCGCTTTATGTCTACTGGTTGATAAATATTTATAACGAGTAAAAACGAAACGTGCTGTTATCCGATTGTTTTACATAATGAGCTACAGTCTCAATGCGTATAGTATTGTTGGTAGTTTCGCATTATGACGTAGACGGAGAGAAATTCTAGGTTGTTTTGCGCATGGAATAGAATACTAGCGCGTGAGAAAAACGTTCTCGGCATATCTCACGTTTCGTGAAACGACACCCTTAATTTCTAAGATGAATCTTTTGCGCGTCTGAATAGAAGGAGTGTAATGATGTCTCAATGATCGCAGGATATTTCACAATTATCGCGCAACTTTATCGATAGCGTTAAAAAATTTCATGTTATACATATGAATAATCGCAAGATCAAAATTTATTTTATTTAATTAATATGACACCTTTATCATTTAAAAAAATTTGTAATAGTGTTGAAAAAAGTTTTCTGATGTGAGAAAAATATTTGAATAAAGCAAACGCTTCTACAATAAATTAAAAACTAAAATCGTGTATCTACGTCAAATAAGGAAAATTCGTAATCATACTACTATAACGTAAGGACTATCAATAAAATGCTTTACGAGGTGCCTTTTTTTATCCTCCGTATTGTTACTCAAGATTGCACCCTAGCGCGCTTTCTTGATTGAAATAAAGCGCACTTCAGCGAATAAAAAAGTTTAACGTAGATATATATCAAGATGTTTCGCTCGAGATTTAAGTTGTGGAACGAAATCTAGTAATTAAACAGAGTTAATTATAAGCTTTAAGGAATATGTCTTTGTGTTCGATTATTTAATATAATTATTGAAAATTTATTTTTGACGTGGAATTTAATAATTTTTTTAAAATTAACTATTTTGCAATATTTATAAATTTTATTTTGTGCAAAGAAATACTTATTTGATAAAAGACCAATATATCGTAACAATATAACAATATTATAGATTAGTAATTAGATGTAATAGTTTATAGTGTTCTCTATTATATGCATGTTGTGAAATTCATTAATTGCTCGGAAATTAAATTGCACAGGAAACATCCAATACGCTCGCGGATTATATCTTACTGTTAATTAATCCATTTATCATTATTACAGTTATTATGTTGCTAATCTCTTCGTTTACGTTTAATTGCCAAGTCTACAAGCGTCGTTTATATCGGTTTATTTCAGATTTTGATTACAATTTGCTATTTTGCTTTTTTTCAGCTTTTTTTTTCTTAATACTCGCCAGTTACTTTCCTCACACGCTTAAGAATCGATTGTCCAATTCTTCGGCACACGAGAGTAGAATTCTTTTCACCGTAGGAAAGTTAAACTTCGCTTAACTTAACTCAACATCCTGGTCATGCTCGTTTTATCCCGCAAGTGAAGACGTAGCAAGTCGGTTGGTTAAACCCCTTCGAAACTGTGCTAAAGGGATCCCTTCGTCCATTTTTACAAGCATCGCGCATCCAGGTACGCGAGGGCAGAAGAAAGTCGTGTTATGAGCGTGATGAATTACGCTTTTTTGCCTTGAACTTTCTTCGCATGAGCGCGTTTATTAGCAAGTGCGTCAGCGCTTTTACACATCGACAGGAGATAGCTTCTGGTACCACTAATCTCGAATTTACAGTGCTGCGGAATTAGACAGATACATAATGGTTCAGCTTGAGCACCCAGGAATAGCTCATCGATCGATGTAGTGATTAACATCTTTACTTCAAAGTTATTCCCAAACGTTATGGAAATTATTTATATAACTTCTCCTTATATTTACCATTTGGTAGTACAATGATGTCATTTCTTTATATTATTTCTAAATTTTACAATATTTTGAGGTTAAAAATTACTGATGCTAAACAATTTAGAAATAATTAAAATCCTTTATTTAAGAAATTACAATATTCCAGTCAGAATACATCTAATGTTGAAAATGTTATTTCTTCTTATCTTAATAACTAAATAATTTATAAAGAATAACCCACAACTGCTTTTCACATATGCGGATAATATTGTAGTAGCCATGAACAGAACAAATTATTTGGAAAAAAATGGGATTCAATAATGCTCTCAGATTCTGACACGTACCCGATTGTTAAACGTAATCTGATAAATAGTGTTACATTGGAATTGAAGAAAGTGTTAATGAGATGGAAGCAACATGAATTTATTATCGAATCCGAATACAATAAATTAATCTCTTTAAATTCAATTTTACCTCGTGCATATGGACGTCCTAAAATACACAAAATAGGTAATCCATTACGTATTATAATTTCTGCAATAGGTAGTCCGTTACATAATTTATCGTCACATTTTCACAAAATACTCAATGACAGCCTGCTTCAGGCAATTAGTTTTATTAGTAACAGCTTTAAATTAGTCGAGAATATTTCTAAAATTAATATCTCTAATGATGAAATTTTTTTATCTTTGGACGTAGTTTTGTTGTGTACTAATGTTTCAGTTACTTTGGTGTTATTGAAGGTGTGAAAAACAGATGGAATTTGACCCAGTATGGCGATCTCTTGCACCTTTCTGAGAGGTATAGGAGTCCGCCTGTCTTGGAATAAGAGTATTCACTATCGATTGTAACAACATTCAATCTTGACGCTTTTAGTAAAAAATCGAAATCTTCAACATTTTGAAAAGCCCACTTCCCTTTCAAATGACAGTGACTGGGCTTAAATACATGAAATAAAAAGTTACCCACTTCCCATACTTGTCGACATGGGTAATAAAATCACTATAGTGATCTCTTGGTCTAAAAATTTCTTGAATGATATTGATTGATATTAGCTTATTTTAGTTGATTATTTGACTGATATTCTTAGCTAATATTATGTTAAACATTCATAAAAGATAGCAGAAGATTATTTTTATTTGTTTATGATATCTTGTAATGACGGCAAATATAATATAACGGAAACTATTGTATAAAATTAACATTGGTGCAACAGATTTTAAAAGCTTCATAACGATATCAGTAGGAAAACACGACTTGTTTTTCGATAACAACTGCTTTGTAGGAAAAACGCGTTAAAAGCGAATGTGTAGAAGATTGAATAAAAATTGTGGACGAATCGATATGTTCGCGCGGACAGATGCTTCTGCGAGAGAAGAGAGACGTAAAACACAATCAAATATAAATATTCAACGAAACCGTGCATTCGGCACGACAAAAAAAGAGATCTTCTTTTTTGAAATTATAATTATATTCTAGTTTGTTATTCTCTCTAACGCCAAGAAACGCGAAGATAAAAATTCATAATTCACATCTGACGTCAACGTGTCGACGAAAGTATTACAGAAACTGAAATTCTTTCCTATAATTTCTGATAATCGTCTCGCGGCATATCGAATCGCACGTCCCGGTGGCGAATGCTTTAAAGCCGACACTGATCGATACAATTGGGAGTATCGGAAAAACGAATCCGCGGATTTAGAATGCTAGTCCGTATTTACTCCGTGCAACAGCGGTGCCTTCGTCTCTAATGCAGACCGGATTATGGTCGCTGAATATCGCAGTTCAACGAGGCGCAAAACTGCGTCGACAAGAGCACAAAACTACCCTGTTGTCGCATAAGAAGATGTATCGAGAGAAATATCGAGTCTGTAATGCCAGTAGCTTTGTCGTTATACTGACGCAATACTGTATCGCGAAATCCGAGCCGAACAAATGTAGGGGATGCTCGGGAAAAATGGACGCCCTGGGTAAAGTGAATACCTTTTATTTTCGTTTATCTATCTGAGATTGCGCTATGAGTCTCTAGCAGTTGAAGGAATAACCGACCAGCGACGCTATGAAAGTACGAAATGACATATGATTGCGTTCGTTTGTGTTTAATAGAGACATATGGAAAATTGAGTGTTTTCTTGCGATTTTTCCTTTGGTACGTAGCTTAATTATTATCTGTAATTGTTCCATAACCAGTATGAATGATTTTTTATAAGAATTTTTTGTCTTTAAACGTGTATTCGAGGTTAAAATTTTTCACTTGGTGCTTTAACTTATTCTAACCTTTCCAAATTTGCGTCAAGTAGGTCCTTTAGGCAAAGCGGATGATCCAGCCTCTTTACTCGGTATATGATTACAATGAAAATACTGGAAATATAGAGGGATAGACGATCTTTCGAGTGTACGAAAGGCACGTGTTTGTTTACATCTCATTTTTATTTATTTTTTGCCACAATTCAGTATGATGATTTGTTTATGACTGATCCAGTGCAGTTATTGCACCAAATGGGCCCATGAAGGCTGCACTACATATAGAGGATTTGGTAGCTACTTTTGTGACGATTGCCAAGACTGATCCTAATTTTTTAAATTTCATTTGCATTGCTCCAGTGATCCATTCACTTTGCTGATAGGGGTCGGGCAAAGCAGATGGTTTCTCTTTTCTTATATTTTAACTAAAACGACATATTAATGTTAAAATTTTTTAGTTTTTTTAACTTTTATTTCAAAGTTAAGTCCTTTAAGAGATTTATGAGATTAAAAATGGTTTCTAATCTCAATTCTAATTGTGTCATTTTTTCTTCTCAACCTTAACACGTCCGCGCTGCCCGGGCTTCCCTTAGACATAGATCACTTTCTATTACTTTCTCTCTTTCTCTCTTTCTCTCTTTTTCTTTTTCTTCTTCTGTGTTCGCAATCGTATTTTTCTTTAATCCTGCATCAGCCTTAATGTGCAACGATTTTCATCTCCTTTATGTAAAATAAGTCATCTGAGATTTCCTGGTTTGAAATATAACTTCTATAATTTTTATTGTATAAACGAAACGTTTCTCACACGTATTTATGAATTTTAAGATATATTTACAATATTATTTTATTAATATTATTTAGAGCATATATCATTTCGAAATTATACCAAAGCGTATCAAAATTATAAAAGTTATTAAAAAATTATTTCAGGACAATTAAGTGATTTCTTCAATATATATAAATAGTCTAAAAAAATATATAGTTTGTAAGCTTTAATTTGCATTTTTTTTTACTCATGGTTTGAGAAATACTATTACATTATTATAGTAGGACGTAAAGTGAGTCTATAAGCAAAAAAGAGAGCAGTAACGTTTCTTTCACGAGCGCTCACGGTGATTATCAAAAGAACGGGAGAGAACGTTGCTTTTTATCTCTCCTCCACGACGGAAGGGCCATTTCGGAAATTCCTGGGCGGGTGAAGCTTTTCTTGTAATATTTTTTTGGCTAAATAATTGTGATGAAAAAGACGCGATCAGGAAGTCTTTATTCAGTCAAATATATACGTAACTAATCTATATTATATATTTGGACAATAAACGATTCTTATTTTCGCACTAACAACAGCATAAAAAACTCTGATTAGCCCTCATTTGTTCTTTGTTTTTTTATATTCTCGAGAGTTTGTTTACTTATTTTATTAATTTTTGTCACTTGCTGTTTTTCGGTAAAGTTGATAATATTTGAGTAAAAAATTATTGGAAACCAATATTCAGCAATTTTTAGTAAATAATATCTTGTTAACTATTGCGAAAATTGCAAAATGGTAGAGGACTTTTTGACTCACATCAGTTTAGTCCTCTCTAACTGCCTACGAGCATTATCGATAGAATTATCAAACACCCTGTATATAATATTTCTAAAATGATATAATACTGTTTATATTGATCAAACATAATTTTCAGTCAAGAGTTGATGTACATCTCTTTCAGAATAATTTCAGAAAAATTAAAATGGAATTATTTTTAACTTTTAAGCACTTCTAATTTTTTAATCTTGATAAAAATTTTTTATTAAAATGTAAATTGTTAAAAAATAAAATGTAAATCGAAATTTTATTCTTATTGTATTTTGTATTTAAAAAGCTCGACATAAAAACACAATTTTATTTTCGAAGGATGTAAATAATTAAAAAATTACTTTTTTTGTCGCGAAGAAGTCAATTTTAAATTGAATAAAAAATTTAACAAAGAATGAGATTTTTTTCTATTAGACAATTTTATCATTAAAAAAAAATAAGAACGAGGCCAACGAATTCAGTAATTTCACGATATGAAGAGGCACTCAACGCTCATGGACATGCATAGGATCGATATGTTCGCAGCCAATGTAATTGGTTTTGCATCTTGCAAATAGCGCATCCTTATCGCAGTATACAAAGTGCTATAAACTACGTCGATGTTGCAATATTCAGAAGCTACAGACGCCCAAGGGAGAAATAGTCCAACGCTAAACGACGAGAAGTTACGGCACTGTCCAACCATGATTCTCGCGTTTACTTTTTAATATTCGCTGTCAACAAATAATTTTCTTAACAATGTTATTGTTCTTTAGTGGCACTTATATTCACATATGATCTATGTAGAACTTACTATTCGTATTTGGAAAATGATGTTTAATCTTAACCAAAAGTACAGTTGCTTAACCACTGATTCATATAATTTTTTAAATTAGAATTTGTTCTAAAATGATTTCACTACTGATAAAATTAATGTATGAAATATTTTTTTATTCAATTTTTTGTGCAGCATATATATAATTAAAAATAAAAATAAAATTTCAATACTTTCTTCATCAAATAGACTTTTAAATAAATTTAAATGTGGATTTATGTGTGTGTTATTAAAATTATATCCGGAAATTTTTATATAACGGTCTAATAGACATCTAATTAAAGTTGCCTACGAATATGTTCATATGGGAAGATCTTAAATGCAATAGACTAATTAAATCTTTTTTTATTTTCAGTCTAATTTAATCCAGTGTAAGTGTTATATATGTTAACACGTTCGCGTGCAGTTTACCTAAGTCACGATTGCAAATAAAACGCGATGGTCTTTAAAACGGACATGCATGCGAATGCAAGCTAATGTCAAAATACTTTATAAGACAGATCGTCAGTAATTACTAGTTGCATAAACAGTATTACAGATTTCATTTTACGCAAAAGAAATAAGCTATTATGTGGACAGCTACCTATTCATTGGATAATTTATGACGCAAACGGACAAAAAGCATATATTTTATGCATGCTGCAGACAGCGGTTGCTAATTGTTACGGAGTGAAATTCATTTTGCCGCGAGAATGTAATTATGTATATAAACAGCGTTTTATTAAAAAATTATTTCGGAAATATGTTTTTAACTCATCGCGTAGTTGCACGCATGTATAATTACACCTACTATCAAAAAGATACAGAAATATCATTTGAAAGGAAATATGCATGGGAGTTGTCTGTTAGGTTACGACTAATTAAATTTTTTCCTCCAATACATATTTTCTCTTTGCTTTGATATTCCTGAAAGTTCTCGTTATTTCACGAGCATCGACAATAAATTTTTATCGAATGCATAACATGTCCTTTTTTTATCTCAACCGAATTCTTAATATCTGTTTTTTTAAATCTAACTAACACAGACGCAAAAGAGAAATCAAAGATATCAAATGGTATAATTAATCACTTTTGGTATAATTAATCTGATTGCCTTTTCTTTGCGCCATTATTTCTCGGTTCTCGTTCTTTGTCGTAAGATAAATAACCTGAGATGAGTAGAGTTTATCTAAGATTAGCGAAGAAATAAGATTTTGTTCCTGTTTTTGAGATTTAATTTACCGAACCTTAATTTTAGCGTTAAATAATCATTAACACCTTGAAATTGAAGCAATTGCCATTTTCCTTTACATACGTTATATATAACTTTTGTACATGTGCGGATTATATTGCGAAAGAATATATTCTAGCATCCTATAGTCCCACATTTTATGTTCGCTTTAAAACCTCTCGTGTTCGCGCCGTGAGTCTCCTGCATGAGAGAAGCCTTAAAAAGTTTAATTTTGTAGCATAAATATATGAGTGCTGTATTAAAGAAGAGAAAACGAAATTAAATGACTTCTCAAATTCTATAAAATGTTCCAGGAAATTAATATCGTATTTAATTCTGTAATATATGCGAAGTATTTTTGCTTACAGAAATTTGGCAGTGATTCATATTGGAAAAATATCAACGGGAATGTAGTAATTATCGTTAAAGAGAAACTAATTAAAACGAGTGAAGTGATCTGGTTATCTACCGCGCATTGATCTGGTTAATGGAAAAAGTTCAGATAAAAAAGTTAATCGATATTTTTTATTAATGCTAAAGATGTATAAAATCTGAAAAGGCATCTTTGTGACCAAAAAGTTAATATTAAAAGAAATTTCGCTGTAAAGTGATGAATAGCGAGAGAATTACGATTTAATTCTCTCAAAATAAGGAAGTAGAGAATAAAATTTAATAAGTGCATAAAGAGAATCTATATTTATCACGGAAATATCTCGAAACATAATGTTTACAATCTATTTCGTGTTTACTACGACGAGCCGCTTAAAAACCAATAGAATCCATAAAATTCAATAAAATTACTATTAAACAAACATAAACGGACTATTTAAGTCTGAAAATATTACTGAAAGAGGTAAAGTTTTTATTTCGGTAAATATGCATTTTAGGTTACACCTCACCGATTTTAATATTCCTTTAGATATATGTTGTAGTATATGAGAGTGTCCTGAGTGATTTCTCACAAAAATTAAGTGGGGGTTGCATTTTGGTTTAGAAGATATAATAAATTAAAATTTTTTATAATAAAGTCATAGCATATGACTTTCCACGCGAAGCGACTCCCACCCCACCTGCTTAGATTGCGTTCGGAAACATCACCCGAGTGCCACCGTGTATCATCTTATCCTTATTTAACATTAGGTAAACAACAAGAATAAAACGATACACGGGAACATTCGGGTGATATTTCCGAACGCAGCCTCAGGGATGCACGACTTTCACGTGGAGCGATTTTTATCCCACCTTCCCTCCTCCTTCGGAGCGCACGACTTTCCGAGATTTACTTTATTTCTTTGGAAAGTTGTGCGCTCCTAAGCAGAGGGAAAGGTGGGATAAAAGTCACTTCGTGTGGAAAGTCGTATATGCTATGACTTTATATTATAAAAAAAAAAACTTTAATTTATTATATCTTCTAAACCAATGCCGTCCCCCACTTAATTCTTATGGGGAATTTCTCAGAACATTCTCCCTACAACATATCTAAGAACATTGAAATCGGTGAGGCCTAAAATGCATATTTACCCTTATTTCCTTCTTAAATAAAAATGAGATAACTAAAACATAACTCAATAAAAAGAAATTTAGTTTAAAGCTACGGCGTGTATCTTGCGATTGAACTGACACAGATTTTAATATTAATAGAGTGGATCGGAAGTAATACATATGAGTAAAGATCTTATGAAAACAATGGTTTAATGGTGAACGACATGTGCATTTACTGCGATTTGTTAACTTCAAAATGGTGAAATACAATATCAAACTCAATATCGCGCTTTTGTACGATTGTGCTAGTTACACTCATCGTTCATTTCCGCTGGTCCATTGTTTAATATTGTACATTCTACGTTTTCGAGCGGCTTTGTGACGGCATAAGTGACACAAAGTGTACAGACATGTTCAGATTTTAGGGAGGGTTAATATTTAGATAAGCGGAGAGCAAGCACAGCAGTCGTGGATTTATTTTAACCTGTCTTTGTTGGTCCAGTATACAGGTAGAATAAGATCAAATTGTTTAAGAGGTAAGATCCTAATATGAGAGATAACGAAATTTCTGTTAAACTAATAAGTGCATGTGATTGGTTCCATTATAAACTTACTACTTTTGAGGTAAAATTTATTTAGTAGAAAATTTATTATTAGATCATGAGTGTAGTTGTTGCGAAAAAAGTTTGTAAAATTGAATATTGTCAAATTTTATTAAGGTGAGTTTAAATCTTGCTTATTGTATAATAAATAAATATTTACAATGAAAGTAATGGCAAAATATAATTGGGAGTTAGGAGTCAGCGCTGGATATTATATTGCGCAAAGCTAACTGATACCTATTAATATGTCACAAATTCAATTTTGTTTCGGCTTACTATTTGAGCCTCAGCAATAAAAAAATTATCGCTTATCGAACTATAAAATCTGTCGAACTGCGTTTCGCACAATCGTAGTTCCGAATTTAAGCTTGAAGTTTACTATGTTCCTACTTTTGTAAAATCGTTTAGATAGAAACTTTTCCTTTATTTCTTCTTGATATATATTTCCTGTTATAAGATATAATTTTATATAAAGACAATCCTTGTGTTTTATATTAGGAGTGCCTTTTTTGAATTAGCAAAATCGACAATTTTGATAAAAACTTCCACTTAAACAAAATACAACTATTATAAATTGCTAATTTTTGGTGACAAAATTTGAATATATTTTTTATAAGTTTGATTCACATAAAAATAGTAGTTGAATTTACAAATTAAATAATAGTTACGCCTCTAAACAAGTATCTTATATTAGGCACTTTCACCCTACATATATAATACACACATATATATATCTTATATAAATATATATATATTCATATACAGTGTTTAATTACATCGTCGCTATCAACCAGATTTATCTTGACGCGTTAATATTTCCGTCACCAATATCCGGCATGTTAATTACATCAATTCCATTTTGATTTCTTTGTTACACAGCATTTCGTTTATTAGTCACCATCATATTAATATTCGCGACGTGATTAATCAATGAATGGTTGCTATTCATAGTTTTCGTCGATCTTCTGATCGATCTAATTCACGTGTCATACTATATTATGTAATTTTTTTTTCATTCTCAAATACCAATATTCTTTTATATTGAGGGAAGAAAAATAATATATATGTCAACATTATTTATATTGAATGTACTGTTACAATAGATATCAAAGCAACAATGGCAAATTCAATCTCTCATATTAAATAACACTTTGTTATTTTTAACTTCTCATGCGTCAAAATGTAAGTCAATCCGTTTCTGTAGATAGTTTCAAAATAGATGTAACATCTATAGTAACGTGTATACTTAGTAAATAATACGCACTAAATTTGAATCAAATTTAATTGTTAAATTGCTAAATTAAGAATTAAATTTTTTTGACTCTATTGTTTTAGTTAAATTAACGACATATTGAGTAAGAGCACGACTTATAGAAATGATTAGAAATAACTCAAATTGAGAAACAGACTTTCAAAATCCGTTTTTTCCAAATTTCATTTTTTTTAGTTAAAAATGGCGGAGTGTTCAGTGTTGAAAGATTCACATATTATAAGCTACTCTAAGATGTTCAAAAAGCATTTTTTCATCGTTAATTTATACGCTGAAGAAACGTAGACATTTTGAAGTGCATTATATTTTTAAACAAAAGACAAACAAAATGCATTTGTTTAACATTTTTAGCAATTGTTTAGCAATTTTGTTTAATATTTCACATCCTACTGATTGACATATTATTATTTTCTGCAAAATGCATAGTTTTCTTGTATGCGTTTCTTTCTTTCTCATTTTCTGAAAATTTCAAATTTCGAACAAACACAATTATTATTTTCTGCAAAATGCGTAGTTTTCTTGTATGCGTTTCTTTCTTTCTCATTTTCTGAAAATTTCAAATTTCGAACAAACACTTTTGAAAGTCAGCTCTTCAATTGGGGAATAATTTATGAATTTCAGTGTGTAACTTGCAGCAACTTTGTTGTCTGAGTGGAACAAATTGAGAATTCAATAGACAGTTATTAGTATGGCAGTATAGTGTCCAAAGCAACACGCTCGGATGCTTTAAACGTATCCCTTGCGCCCCGGACAAGCTCTAATTCGGACGAGCACTATAATCGAGTCTGATCAAAACCGGATCTCCTTTTATTCCCCATTGACCCGGGCACAATCGACGCTGGTCCTGGGAAAACTTCCCCGGATCGCATCAGAAACGCGGAACCGTGTTCACCGGACACGTTCCACCGTGCCGAAGTTTCCATCGCACGCTCGAAGCTCATCAGCACCGAACCGAACTGTTTCGGTTGGAAGTTAGAAGCAACGGAGGTTGTTCCTTGTTTTCGCCGCCGCGAAAGGAAAAGACGAACATGATTACCGATAGAAACTTATCCGCCCGTCTTTCTCTCAGCAAAGTACTCGAGAGCGAGAGGGCGAATTTGTTCGGAATTAGTCCTCGCTCCGGTAAAACGTAACTTTATTTATGTACGTTACATTACAGTACACTGAGAAACAAGTTTTGTTGATATGTGACCAACAAAAAGTTTTTCGTTGTCCTAACCAAAATTTGGTTATGC
>NW_017298876.1:989611-999384 GCF_001594075.2 Trachymyrmex cornetzi
GTTAGGATAACATAAAGTTTTTGTTAGAATATGTGACTAACAAAAACTTTTATGTTATCCTAACAAAAATTTGATTAGCATAACCAAATTTTGGTTAGGACAACGAAAAATTTTTTGTTCGTCACATATCAACAAAACTTTTTTCTGAGTGTAGAGTTCATGAGATTTTCTATTATTCTAGCAGTTCACTGAAGTGCGAATTTCAATGAAAATTTATGATTTCGCACTCGAAAAGATGAAATTAAATCAATAAAATTTTAATTATACGATTTAGAGATGCTTCTATGTTAAGTTAAAGCAAATTATAAGTACCCTTGATTACGTAGATTAGAATCAGACTCGGTTAATTTAAATTGAATTAAATCTTCTGACAAAACGTAGTTCTTACCACATTCTTTTGCTAGTAATATATATGGCTGTTCTTTACTTTTAAATGATTCGAAGAAAAAGATAAACTTACATGCTTATATATGTATACTCTGAAATGCAATTCAATTACTTAAAATTAAATTGCATTGCGAACTGATTTACCGTCCCTTGTATTCGCAAAAGGAGAAGGAAAAGCAAAGGCAAACTCAATCGAGGAATGTACGTGCACCTTTTTAGCACACTTCCCCCCCTTCTCTCTCTCACACTCTACGATGAAGACGAATTTATGCTGAAATTAGTCCTGGCAAAAAGCATAGCCCTATCGGAGTGTAATTTCCGAACCGGCGACATGACTGACATAATAAAGGGACGTGTCGCATGCAATATGAAAAAAGCGAATAAAATTAAGTTTGCCTCGTTAGACACCACGCTTAATTGGATTCGCTAATTTTACGTGGAATAAAATCGAGTTGACAAATATTACGAAGTCGGCGCTAGGTAACGAGTTTACAGCCGCAGCTCGTATTCGTTTTGCCAGGATAATATTTCATTCGGACAGGTATTAGCGTCACTAGTCATTTTAAATTTATGAACAGTTGAGTATTTAGAATATTTATAAATTTTTTTTTTCTCTCTTTACTATAGACGCTATTTCGCAAGCTCTAAATCGACCGTATTTAGAATTTAAATCAGAGTCTTCGTCTGTAAGTACGATGGGAAAACCAACTGTCGCCGCGATTTCGGGGAGTTATATACCGAAAGGAATAATTAAATAAAGCCGGATCCGCGATTTGGAAAGATAAACTCTCCTTCGGCTCAGCAAATAAAACGACGAGAGCCCCGCGTGACCCAAGATCAACGAAGGAAACTCTCCTTCACGAAATTATTTGCCGTGTATAGCGGCTATTCGTTCGCATTATTTGACCGTTCTGAGGTTTATCATATAGAAAAATTCGCAAATATTTGTACGAAACGTTAAGGATCAGAATTCTTGAATCTAAAATGATAATCGTTGCATAAATTTTTTAAAGACTAATGTCGACTAACATTATCGCAACATTGTTTTCTGCTTTAAATGTCTTGTTAAAAATTAATCTTTACAGGACGGGAAAGCCATTATCTTTTGAAGCAAGGATATAATAAAAAATAATGAATTATAACAAATCTTACTTAAGGAAAAACTGTAAGATTTTAGAAACAAGAGCCTTATTTTTTTAAAAGATTAAATTAGTGTTTAATTAAGCGAAATATTTCAATTGTTAAACTAACTGCTTAAATGTTTTTAAATGCTTATAGAAGTATCTGTTATAACTATTGTGTATATCAATTATTAAATATTTGGTTGATTGATGACAGACGTCATATCATATTAACATATTATTAACGTGTTAATTACGAATGAAAGTTATTAAAACATTTCTTGAAAGCTATATTTAAGGGATGTCATTTTTGAGGTTTGAAAAAATTGAAAATTCTATGCATATGCACTTACCAAAAAAGGAGGCTCGGTGCTACTGATATAACGTCGCCATTTTGTATGATAAAAATAAAAAAAATTTTTTTTGTACTCTCGAAAGTTTATTTAGTAAAGACTTTAAAACCGATTTTTGATTGAGTTAATTGGTTTACTGCAAAAAATTGCCAAAATTAGGCATCATTTTTAGGCCTCAAGGGCATTCTCTCTTAAAAATAATATGTTTAAATAATCCACGTACCCCTCCCCCCCATTTATCAATATCGAAACGAAGCATGATATATTGCAATTTAAATAGTACGTGATTATAATTAATAATCAGTGAATAGGACTTAATCGTAACTATATAGTGTCAAATTGATACTGTATAGAGTCAAAACCATTATTTTAGATAAAATAATGATATAATTGAGCGGAAGCAGTAGCACTCTGCACATTAGGTTAAATTTGACACTGTAGATTTAACAGTATGCTGTTGCTTTGGAACTTCGATTGAGAAGCCTGTATTTATTACAAGAGCGCTATTTCGTATCGATGAACCTCGTAAAGCGATCGTGTCTTTATGTTTATCGTTCTTGCTCTTTGAAAACTCGATTCCACCTGAACCGTAATACGAGCTTTTATGAGAACAAATGAAACAAAGGTGTCAAAGCTTGCTAATTTTTTTATGTTTTTTGTGTCGTGGAATTTAATAGTGAAAATTAGTTTCGTATCTTTACAGTTACTGCTAGGAAGAAGACTAATTTTGAATTCAGATACTAAGAATTAATTTTAGTATCTATTATCATGTTACTAAAATGGAAATAAAATTTTTTCTGAGAATAATTTTTATCAAATTGGATATACCTTTTATATAAAATTGTAGTTAACAGGATGATAAAAATCAAAGTTTCAAGCTTGAAACCGAACTACTTTCAGATTCGCAATCCTAATACTTATTACGACAAACTTGGACGTGTACGGGTGAATGTTCCCAGAAGTGTCGGCGTTAGCTGATCTTCATCCCGAAATACCACAAGGAACGATATTGCGATTCTTTTTAGAGCGTTAATCCTATCTAGTCGCCCGAGTCTTAAACCACGTACGTTTATTAACTGACCCAAAAACTAGTGCAAATAGGATAAATAATGAAATGACTACTTTTTCTTCGTTATTAAGATTATAAAATAATCATTTTTGTCTGATTCTTTTAGATATTTAGTTTTTACTAAAAAATTTAGAAATGCTTTTAATAAATCGTTTTATCCTTTTGTAGTTAGTAATTAAAAAGTGCCATTATAATATTTAAAATATGTTTTATTGTTAATTATATTTCATTATCTATTATATAAAATTTTATAAATAACGTTTATATTTTTAACACATAATTTTGATTAGTTTTATTTATATAATTGTTTCAGGCATCTTCATGTTGTTATGTAGTTGTAGAATAATTTTTTAATCACATAAATAAAAAAATTATTCGCAATAATTGGTATACTTACTATTTATCAGTTATTTAGATTTAGTAATGCACTGACACTTATTCTTTTATTAATTTCACAAAACATTGTTTACTTTCTTTCAATATTCCCTACAAACGGTTTATATATTAATCTGGTTGAGCAACGAACCAGATATACATACAAAAGGACTATTTAATAATATCAGATTACAAATAAACGTTTTAACTCTGATCAAGTCATTTTCAATGTTAGAAAACAAATTAAAAATTACAAAATAATAACGTCGGAATATATTATTCAAAATTACAAGATAATAACGTCGGAATATATAACATTAAATAATAACGTCTGAATATATAATCATAATAGTCATAAATACTGGTAATGTCAAAACTTGCATAATCAAATCAACCCGGATGTGACAATTTCATATTTGTAAAAATAATATCTATAAATAGTTAACACTACAGTTAATATCAAATTATTTTGTAATTTCTAATTTGTTTTCTAACATTGAAAATGACTCGATCGGAGTTGAAACGTTTGTTTGTAATCTGATATTATTAAATAGTCTTTTGTATGTATATCTGGCTCGTCGCTCAACCTTATATGTTTTGATTTATTCGAATCAAACCATCGTATTTCTTTTTATTATTAATTTGGTTGTTTAGCAGCCGACTGTCCCATTGAAATCTCCAGAGACTTGAAAACGAGAGAAAAACGGTCTACTAAATGATTTTTCTTATCTTCGTGACGATAAGAGCGAAACGCGGATCAGCGAACACTGTGGTATCAGCGCCATATATCTGAACTAAAACACTTGCCGCGTTAATTTCTCCATTCCCGACGGGTTAATCAACTTACAACCGAATGGACCATCGAGTGAACCCTTGAACAGAATGCGTCCATTAGGATTAAGGATACCTGATCAATTTGAATCGGAATATACCGATCTTTTAGTTGATATCACTCGTAGGCTTGTGAGCTAAATTATGTGCCGAGAAACAATCTGAGAATCGTATTGCAATCTTCTGCTGACATTAACTCTTTATCTTTTACTTAATCTTGAATTGTTTTTTAATCGGCGCATTAATTGATTTCAGTAACACTCTTCAATGCGAGAGCGAAAAAATTATCCTACAACATCGAGGAATACCTCGAGGATTACGTTGTCTGTACGAATGTTAGCCCTTGATCTTCCACCTGGTCTTAAATCCCGGGGCATTAATCGGCTGTCGTCTCATTCCCGAGTGTCTCGTCCAGATTTCACAGTGATGCGAGAAACGGAGAGAGTGAGCGAAGAAGAAAAGTGGAGGTATTAACACGGTTTGTCACAATTTTGCCACAAGTTTCTTTTTTGGCGGGAATGAGCGAAGCCACGAGGGTAGGAGCCTGCCGAAGATGTAAGTAAACTACCCTTTTTTCTGCGAGACGGCACACACGTTTTCACCCGTTCTCCCGGCTCGCGAGACGAGAGAGCACTGCGTGCTCCTCTGAAAGCAACCCCTGATTCGAAGCCACGATCCTCCCCCGCTACCCTTGCTCCTGAACTACCGCTGCTCCTCCCTCTCGCTCTCTGTCCTTTTTCTCTCGAGCTTTCTGTCGCCTTTGCCAGCTTGCCACTCCATATCTGTTTCTCTCTTCTTTCTCCTTTCCTTTCGTATATCTCTTGTATCTCTCTCAGAATTCTATCTCAACGCACTACCTATCTTGCTCTATCTTCGTATTTCGTCTTTCTCTTATATCCCGTTTGATGCTCTCTTTTTGCTCATAAGATCCCCTCCCCGAGACGCTACCGTCTTCGACGTACACTTAATTTCGGGTAACTTCAAGTTGTCCCTCAATGACAACGAGAATTGGTCGATCGCCAATTTTTTCACACGAAAGTGAGTTTTCTTTGTATTGTCCTCGCATACGTGCGGTTTTACTACTTAATCGAGACTTTGCTCATGTCTTTACAAATATCTTGTTAATTTGAAATATGTAAGCGCGCATCTTCTGAAATATATTAGCCGACGCATATTGTTTGCTTTAGCATAATCTTTGTATGCAATATATAATACTAGTAGTGTGGAAAAAATACTGTGACAAAATGGTTTAGAAAAGTTACAGGAATGAAAATAAAATATAATGCCAATATGAGCCGATACAGATTATTCATGTGTTTAATAAAAAAGTGTATTTTAAATAATAAAATACAGATGTTTCAACCCTTGATATTGGGTCCAATAACAAGGGTTGAAATGTAAATAGGTACCGAATAATACCGGATACTTTTTGGATATTCGATGCATCCCTATTTAAAATATTGATTTATATATACAATTTCATTTATAATTTAATTTATCACACACACAACAAACTTTTAACGCCTGTGGTCACACTGGTGCAAATTTTCATCAGCATTTTTCTTTATAGTTGTGTAACTATAGTTCTAAAATGAATTTTACAAGATTGCTATCCATCCCTAAAAGTATAGGGATCGCCGCTATACTTTCCATGCATAAAAGCCTTTAATATCCTGCGAGTCTCTTTAGGCATAAAATAAATCTAAACTTATGTGAATTTGTACCTTTGTGACCTATATGCCAGCAGGAATTTTTTTCCATAATTCTGTAATTCTGTATATAATTCTCTAATTGAAGAAAATACACAGAGAAAATATGCCATAATTATAACAGCTTGGTATCTTCGTGAACAAAAATGAAATGTCCTAAGTGTAAGATATGTATGCATGTGTTCCCACTACCACTCCCTTCTCTGCATGAAATGCTTTTCTGAAGTCTGATACATTAGAAAATTTTACACAATTTTTCTAATGTATCAGACTTGATATTTTTTCTCATAAAAAGTTTATATTTTCTAACAAAAATTTATAAACATTTTCAATGGACTTTCCATATGATTCACGTTTTATCTCTCGTTAAAATTATCTATTTTCAATATCGGATGAAAAATAAGTCGTTGAAAAAGAAAAACCAAAAGATTATATTTCAATATTATCTTTCCTCTTCAAAGTACAAATTGAATTCCGATTAATTAAAAACAAAATAACGACCATTAAAAGAAGACGTCATTTTTCCAACGCAGGATTCTTGTTGAATGGATTTTTTACTAATATAATATGTTTCTCGATATTTACATTAAAAAGACGAAGTTATTTCTTATCCTTTTTCTTCCAAATTAAGAAAAATATGTCAAATTATCTTTATTGTAAGAAGAGTTATGAACCTCCAAAGTTGCGCTGTGCGAATTTGTATCAGTGTACCACATAAAGGTCTTGAAAGATGTGTGATCACAGAATTTTAAGGCTATTTTTATAAATATTTATAAAAGGGTAAATTTTATTTATATAGAGATATACATTTTTTTGCCTATAATTTTTATAAAAATTATAAAATATTATAAACTTTATGATTGAAGAATTGCTTGACAAATATTGTAACAATAATAAATCGTTTAAATTTTCTTTTAAGCGTTAAAATATTTTAACATATAATAATTATATATAGTTTGCAAATTTTGTCATAATGTAATTTAATCTTATATTGCAACATGTAAAATCAATAGCAAGTCAATAAATTTTATTATTTTGACAATGTAAAATTTACTATAGTTATATAAACGAGATCAGGCAAAGAGCAACGAGAGAGAGGAAGTGCATTGTATTTCAGTTGCTGTATTTAACTCAATGTATTTAATGCGCGTTGTACCGCGAACATTTCGCATAACAACTTCGGCGAAATTTTTATGTACATATAATGTTTTATACGTTCCAACACATGAACAATGCGCTTACATATCGTTTCCGTGACGTCACTTACAGTACTTTACAAGCGGGTGCTAACGCATTTCACCCGATGACTAAATCCCATCCCAGTACAACAGCGACATATATAGCGAATTTCTCAGTAGAATAATTTTACACGTACATACATATATTACAGTAATAAACGCGTAAAAGCCGAAATTATACGACGATCAAGTATAACAGTTAAAATAATTACACGATTTTATATAATAAAATAGTCAAGTAAAAGCTCTAAAAGTTAAATAGTTTATTAGTATGTGGCTAATAAGTTTTTATAATTGTATTTTTTTAAGGGAGTTAAATTAAATTTCAAGATAAAAAAAGTTTTGACGAATGAATTAACTTTTATCCAAGCAAATATCAATTTATAAAATAAATACGTCATATAACAATAAGTTGAAACATTAAAATTTATCGATGCGATTAATGAAAAATAAATATCGGACAAAATTTATGATTATTCATTACACTAATTAAATTAATTAACTCAAGAGTTGGTGGAACATACTTCGTCTATTTGCAACGTTAGATTTGTTCATACGATTCAGTTTTTTCTTGATAAAATATTCTTGAAATTTTGACAGAGTGTGCAGCTTTCGTAAATTTATAAGGTAATGCTATACATATGCTTGATTGAGAGATGGACGTATTGGAAAAAAGTCAACACTCGCCATATGAGCTAACGAAGCGTAAATCCATAGAATTCGTTCCGAGCAATTTGGGTATGCAATTTATGCTTGATTTCACCGCGTTGCGCCTTGCTGTCGTAGCGTGCATTGAGAGATGCTATAATATTTATATATGTACATTGTTGTCAACTTTTTATATTAAATGGATATTTCCCTCCGTTTCATTGACTTATTTAACAAATGGCATTTATTCTAATGGATTATTTTTATTATGCAATGTAAATTTATTTTTATATGAGGATTACTTACGATAAGATTTCTTTTCTAGTGTATGAATAAATCAAGACATTATACTTTTGACTTGTAAGATATATAGCTTCTTTTTTTTTACTCAAAGAGTTACAATTTATTATTAAATTTTTAAGCATTGCGTATTCATATTTTATAATTTATTTTTATAATTGTTTGTGTAAATATTTTGTAAAATTAAAAAGACTACACAATAGAGAAATATCATATCACTTGGTTTATATACAGGAGATCAGGGCCAATTGTCATAGTTTTTGATTAACGATTTTTAGAAAAAAAAATGGATGCCTGATTTTGAAATATACGTTATAATATTTACATCCTTTAGGTATTAAAAAAATATTACTCGTGGATTCATCATATAGTAAAAATAAGTTATTTAATTTTAAATCAAGCTGTGAAAATGTTCAATTCTTGTTGAATTCAACTTTTGTAAAAAACACACCGCTAAATTGACATACAATTTATAGGAAATGACAGAATAATCGTCAGGTAATGAGCTGTTCTCCAAATGCGCTATATAACTCGAAGAGTATCACGGTGGTAATGTAATTAGAGATTGTAAGCAACTGCAAGAAGCGATTAATCATGGAGCTGCCGGCAATTTGGTGTACATACACTGGTCCACGCTTGATTCTGCTGCATCGAACCGCATACATGTTGCACAGATGCGCTTCGGCAGTTACGTAGAGTGCACTTGTGCTATGCACTACCGGTTTGCACATTACTGCAACGTACATTCTAACGCAATGTTCTTCAATCAACATTCCGCGGGACGGAAGTAATTTTTTTACAATTTTACTCGGGTATTTAACTAACAAGCAATTTACAAAATTAATTACATTGAATCAAAATTTCTAAATAAAATTAGGAATGTTCATTTTCGCGTATTTTGCCTTAATAATAAAATTTTGTATTTAAGTTTCTGAAAGTTATTTAAGGCAATTTTCATACCTTTTTAAACAAGCTAATGTTAAAAATATATAAAATGTACGTACATTTATTTAGCGTTGTCTTAATTTAGAAAATTATTTTTTATTAAAAAATAATGCACACCATTTTTTTAAAAAAGGGTCAATAAACACTAATTCGATGTGATAGGCAACTTGAATGAAAAAAAGCGTGGGCACAGGTTTTCATTAGCGCTCGAGTGCCTAGAGATTCGCATAGGAATCTCCTGGCTCTCCATCTCATCGTTTGTCGCGTCACATTAGACTCGACCACTGATCTAAATGCTCGATTGATTGATCGATGGGATCTCTGATGTTGGAAATAGGTCAACCGTTAGGGTAGCTGGTTCGTCGAAGCGAAAAATATAATTTCCCGAAAAGGCACATGGACATAACATCCACAACTAATTCAATATAAAAGGAGAATGATTCCTTTTTTTATTGTACAAATAAAAAAAACAAATCAAATTGAAACGCAACGAAGTCATGTGCAGCAGAAAATGCAATTTTTTAAAAAATTACGCAATCAGTTCCAGCTGTTCAGTCGATGTAAAGTGTACGATTTATATCAACAAAATAATTTATCGACCAATATTAAATATTTTATCAAGTGTACCGTCTCGATTGTATCTACATCATATCAAATTTATGTATTTCTTTTGTTCGATCGTATTAATTGTTGTATTAGTTAAGCCTTGCGTTCCAAGCACGCGTGTTCAAAATACTCATTTGGCTAGGAGGAGTGATTAATTTATCGTGCGTGTCAATTAAAACGAATACGAAATC
>NW_017298876.1:999406-1005724 GCF_001594075.2 Trachymyrmex cornetzi
CCCCCCCCCCCCCCCGAAGTGACACAACATGACAAAAATATCTGATTACGATCACATGTAGTTGTTATATTATCCTATCCTGTCATAAAAATGCATTGTATGCACTCGACTTGGTTTTGAAATCAACAAGTAATATCGTGCAAATTTTGAGGACGCGCTCGTGTTTATTTAAGGGGTAAAAATCCAGACTAAACTCATACGAGTTACAAACAAGCAAACGGATATTCTTCGAAACCATCAGTTGCGGTTCTGCACGAGAAACTGCATGCTTTATATCTTTTCCTTATTGAAAAATTCTATGCATGTTAAGCAGATCCGGATGACGTCGCATTTTGATTTGCAACTTTACGATTTGCGACGTCGTTATTACTGTATCGCAGTTGGAAACTTTATCTCCTTGGGAATTTTGCGATGCACGATCATCCTTTCTGCTATTTGATATCTGACCTACACAAAAAGCACGCACGATCTAGTGTCTTAATCGCTGAAGTATCTGTAAGAAACGATAATACAGTATATATAATAAATACACTCACTCGATCGTCAATACTAATTCGCATAAATACAATTTTTGCGACAAATAGTCATAATGTTAACATTATAAATAATTTGCACGTTTCTTTCAATCCGTTTCTATAGAAAATATGTTATTTTAATCGATATGAGGGGGCGGGGGGGATAAATTGAACGAAAAAAATAAAATATAGAACCGTATATTCAGTTTTATCATAAAATGTCATCCGTATTTATGCAATGAATTATCGTTGTTTAGATTTTTGATATTGGAAAAAACACCTGCTATGTTAGATATGACTCTATATTTATATCCTTTGTCTATTCTCCGATCTCGGGTTCTGGATAAGGTTTTTAGCACTTTTTACGCGTCCCATACTAGTCCTATAACGACATTAGATTCATTGTTTTCCAATAGTACGAGAACAGACCACCTGGGGCATCACATCGAATCATTGACCAATACGATGGATGATTTACGTGGTCGTTGAACCTATAGGTAAGTTTTTCCTATTACACCTGTAAAAGTGTACATTTTTTTGGATAAAAAAATCAAAAGAGTTCTCAATGAAGTAAAGCAAAATTTAATGTAAAAATTTGATGATTAAAAATTGTACTTTTAAACTTCCCAGGTTCATAAGTCAAAATCAAATAAGTATCGATTGATTTTTCCGTTTGATTTGATATCGACTACATTTTTTATTGATCTTTAATAGGAGATTGACACTTTATCAACACTGTATTGATAAAATGTAGATTTTCTTTCGAAGATTAATAGAAAATTTAGTGGATATCAAGTCAAGTGGTCCTAAAAATCAATCGATTTCAAATCGACTTGTAAACCAGGGTTACGTTTTAACTGTAGCTTTCTCATCGAAATTAATTGTTATAAAATGTCATTTATAATTCTTGTATTGTAATAATAAGAAGCCTAGAGGAAATTTTATTGAATTTATGATATAAATTTAATAAAATTTATAAACAATTTTTTGATTTGGATGTTACTTTGGAAAGTTTAAAATATTTTTTTAAATAAACCTCAATTCTTATTTATAAATCAAAAAAAGATTTTAAAATTTTTATAAAGAAAATTTAATTTCTTCAGAATCATGAAAATATTGCATTTGATGAAAACTGTTTTCCTCTACAATTAATATTTAATTTAATTACTTATTTTCGATTTAATATCATAATACATGTTTCATCAACCACTAGTAGTCAGTAACATATGTAATGAAGTTCTCGAAGGGAGTTCATTGTCCTGGCGATCATTACAGTTTCCGTAGCGACAGGAACGACATTGTCTTCGCCACAAGCGGCCGACAATTTCATTATGTATAAGCTTGTCCTTCTGTAACACTTCCTCTATCGACCAAGCAGACTTCCGGAGATCGTGCCACAAGGTTAAAGGGACGTGGATGATAAGAGGCGTAAAAATTCCAGCAGGATTTCTACAATGAAAGACAGTATGACTTCTCTGGAGATTACGATTTCTTATTTTTAATTTTATAGAGAATTACTCAATTTGTTTTTTGTTAGTAGTGAGATATTATATGTAATAAAAAATTGTATTAAATATATGTAATAAAAAAATACAATAAAAAAAGAATATAATTACACGCGAGATTTAATAATTAATTTCAAAGAAAATCAGACGTACAGGCAAATTAAAATTATACTTTATTGTGTTATTGTTATTATCGCAGGAGTGTTCACAGATAACAGCATTTCGACCAGATTGTTGCAAATGCTACTATTTGTTACGCAATGAGTTGGAAATTTATTTGACCGAACCGACTGAATGATGTTTGATGTCTGTTGTTATTATCATTCTCATTATAGCTGATTTGTACCGATTGCAAAACATAGCATAGATTATTTGATGATTGAATCTATTGATAGAAACCAATGCGAAGTATATAAATAAAATTGCATGGTTGGCAAGTTAATTAATGTCCTTACTCTCACCATTACTTTTTATAATAACAATTTAGTAATTACGTTATAATTTTTTATGATTGGTAAAAATGACTAATTAAACGTTAAAGTTATGCTAAAGTTGGGAAAGTTACTTTTGGAAAGTAACTTATCGTAATTACATATTGTTAATTATGATATTACATATTATATTTTAGCAACATAAATATAAAATGATTCTCAGATGAAGAATTGTTGAAGAACAGTGCTATAAAACATCAACCCATTTTCTGAATGTTTACGTATTTGGATATAACTTATATGTGAATAAAAAAATTAAATTTAATAATCTATATTGTAATTGTTATTTAAAGTAATCTCATTTTAAGAAAAATTAGGATATTCTGATTTCAAAAATGATTTTTTTTTAAATTAAATTTTTTTTAATTGAAACTAATTTAATCTTAACTTAACTTTTATTAAGTTAATTTTTTGTTCCTCCAACTTTTAACTTAATTTTATTAGTTTTGTAAGCCATTAATTTTAACTTAATTTAATTTAAAAAAAACATTAACTCACTCAACCCTGATTCTTAAATATTTCTCGGGAAAAATAAGCAATCGCTCTTATGATCATTTATCGAAAGGAATAATTAATGGATTACGTTATTTATACGTAGTGCATTTAATCTATTAAGTCGAGTGAGACGAAAACGCTCCCTTGGAAACACTTTTCCCTCGAATATTGCGCACTTAATTCTAAGACGTCTCCCGCGGGATGCCTTTTTCCGACCTGGAAAGATAAACGCTCTATCTGTAAGCTGTAAGCACGAATTTTCTTTGCAACTTCATAGGCAAGCCCTTTCTTCTCCTTTCGTGTTATTACTTTTGATTCATTTTACCTATCTTTCGGTCTTTGTGGTTTTGAAGATTTTAAATAATATAACAATAGAGATATTATATACGTGTACTTCAAGCTCGATGTATCAAACTGTTTATTTCGGTACGCACAAACATGTTGAGACAGCTTATAATGGTGTTATATACCTAGTATCTCGGTACATTCAATGAACATTGACGGCAGCAGCTTGCACATATTGGCATGTCATATATTGTGCATAATTCAAGACTCATCGATACACACGGGTGTAGTACCGAACGTAATCTGACTTTACAGGACGATGCACTTAATTCAAACTGTCTTCTTATCGCAAACGCGATGATCAGTGAAAATGGGATACCATCAAATTATATGGACATATGTTAGTAATTTTATAGGCAGATGTAGGATGCTACCTGTAATAATTGACTGCATTTTCGTACCTAGAGGTTTAATAAATATTAGTAAACGCTATTTTTGGAAATAACGTTTCATTTGTTCTGAGTCCGTTCTAGTATTTTATTAAAAATATTTTAAGCTATTTTTTTGCAAAGTCTACTTAATTATTAAGAAAAAAAAATAAAAACTTTTCTTTTTGATTACGCAAAATAAATACTGAGTTATTACATATAAAATAATTTTTTTCTTCTTATAACAAGCATATGTATATATATATATATATATATATGAGAATCCGATCTGATATAGCCTCCAATATCATCAAGGCGTAAGCCTTAATAAAGCCGTGAATAGAAAGCTAACTTGGATTAACGTAAAATCTTAATTTTTAATTAATTTCACACTGAAAAAATACTAATTATAAGTATTTGTTCGAAAATAAGTATTAAGTGATTAAGTAAATTAAGTAAATATTTACTAAATGTTAATATATATTTATTTTATACAAAAATCATTAATCTGATTTAAATATCATTTTTTTATTAAGTAAATACTTGTTAACTGTAAGTAAATGTTTACTCAATTGTGGCATAAAAAAATTCGATAAACACTTCTGACAATGAGATTCTTCTTGTTAGTATTACACTATTCAAAGAAATGTATTAAGATAAAAATCATTTCGGAGCGCAGTTCAAATAGCTACATATTTAGTATGTTATACTTATATAAATTTTTTCACATAAAAATTATTTAAAAATCATTAAAGATTCACCTTCGACCGGTATAGGCTTCTAGTTTATCGATTGCATTCGATAAACTATGTACGATCTAAAATAAAATTCTTATCGTTTGTATTAAGATGATTAATTTTTTGTCAGCGTGAGTATCCCAAAATTTTAATTTTAAATTTGTTGTATTGATTTTTACTTTCATTATGCGCGAAGAAACTTCATCTGTTATGTATGATCCATAAGCTTAAACCTTACGAAAATGAGAAGGATTTTGCTCGTTTCTGAGAACGTAAGTGCATTGCGCGCAACCATCAGCATAACAATGTTGTAAGTTGGTGAATTTATGCAAAGGGTTAAAGTTAATATCTCTTTTTCAACAAACAACGAATTAGTTCAGTTTTGTCCTCTTTAATTGTCTGATTAATGCACATTATTTTAACGTGGTCTTTTCCCCTCCACCGATAGTATCTCTTTTTTTCTCGCTCTTCATTCTTCTTTCATCAATCCCGATCCGGTGGATCCATCTATCAGTTTCGAAACAGGAAAATCGCTTTGTGCTCACTGAAAACGGACTACTCGCGGGGAACTCGCGCCAGGCGAAGACGGGTCAGCGACGTCACTCGTTTCTATACTCTCGTTTATCAATATATCCGTCGTTATTTCCTCATTTTCACTTTATCACGCCTTTCGTGATAGTAATGTTTATAATAACTGGACCAATTATTAATCATATTAACGTCTTTTCATTTTGAAATGCTTCCCGCTATATGCATCTAAATTTTATGAAACACTAAAATATAAGTAAGCTATTTTTAAATATGTATATGTACATATAAAGATTTATATAACACATTTCTTTTTTGATATATTTACAGTATATTGATAATAAATCTTATTTAATCTCGTGTAATTTAAAAATCGACATTTTTGCTTTTTTTAAAATACATTAAATTATATTCTATCGTTGCAAATTATTTTACAATTATATTTAATTTATTTATTAATTTATTTTACTGTATGTTCTTTTTTAAATATAATTAATATAATTGCTAGCTAGTTATTTTACATTTATATACAAATAAAATATAACTTTGAGATTCACAGATTTGAAGTTCAAACATTTTACATTTGACTTCAAACATTTTACATTTGAAGTTCAAATATTATTCTGTTTGATGCATTGCGATTTATTTCTCTTTCGACGGATTCCGTGATTTTAATACAAATTTAGAGACCACATTCATGATACAGCGATCATAATTTATTTATTCAACGAACGATTCTTTAATACGAGTTAACTATCGTCATTGGAGATTTATCGACCATACTCCACCTTGATAACCAAACGCAATTACATTTTGAATTGTGAAAACGTGGAAGGTAAAATGTAACAGTGAACGCAGAAACAAATAGCATTGTGTATATATCTCGGGATTAACTAACTCGGAAATTGTTACACGGTGGGTAAAATGCATGACATGACCGACCATGGCTCTATTTTTATCCCGTAATTACGAAAGTTATTCTCTTAAAAAGTGCATCTTGACATATCTTAACGTCGTTTAATTTATTTCAATTACTAGCAAAATTTTTCAGCAAGGTTGGAGTCAACGCTAACTGAAAGTCTTCAGCGAAACAAGGTCTCATTATTACGCCCGCGCTTAGATATTTTTATAGTTTATTTCTCTCTTGAAATCTTTCCTAAGAAAATATTGATTCTAAACTTACCAAAAAATCCATTAAAATTTCGACAGTTTGTGCTTTTACTCCTTATTTCATACATCTCATCCTTCATTGTGCTTTCATCCACGCTAGAGCACAAAGTACACTTTCGAGATTTATTGAACGATCTCCCCCCCCCCCCCCCCCCCCCCCCCCC
>NW_017298876.1:1005811-1034202 GCF_001594075.2 Trachymyrmex cornetzi
CCCCCCCCCCCTCTCCCCACTCCCTCAGCGCTGTTTACTAATAGCAACGGTAGTGGTGATTCGATAGTGGTGATTCTTGTAAAAAGAGATAACCTCATTGACGACCATTCAGTAGAAGATAATATTTCGTGCGATACCATTAAATTAGTCTCGATAATCCCCCCATTAGTTATACCTCATGAAATAACCGATCCTAAGATACCAGTACCAATTTCTTAAGCTTATAGATTTCTTTCGAAGGAGAGTTTACGCGCTTGTCTGTTCGAGAAAGGTCGTTTCGCCTCTGCCAAGACACCAGATATTTATTCCGTATTTATGCGACGAGCTTGCTGAAATTTTTGAAAGTCGTAAAAGACCGCGCACGTGCACCGTCATAAAATATACCGCAGTGGCATAAAACATGTAACATGTGTAATGTACGCGATATACAACATGTTCTCACCTTCAAACCACTTCACAATTTTGAAAATGTCAACCTATATTCCAACCGCAACGTTTATTGTTGAATGTGGCTGTCTAATTTCCATTTTATGTTAATATTGAAGAGTAAGACGAATAGTTTAGTTTTGAGAAGTATATTTAATATTAACTCTAGAACACACGTCACCACGTACAAAATCCAATAAAGTCTAGTTTTTAGAAAATACAATGAAATATTAACAATAATTCTTTTAGAAAAGAATTTTTATGTAAAAATTTGTTAGTAATGATCCATAAAAATCATATTTTCTCTTTTAAAGAAAAATCATACTTTTTCTTCCAATGCAGAATTCTTTCTGAATTTGAATTTAAAAGCGACTTTTTGTTAGTAAGCATTAATAGTGAATATTAAATGTTATATTAATAAATATATATCTCAAAATATGAAAGAATTGTTCTCCACAAGGGATGATTATATTTCTGTTTGCGAAGAGTGCGAATTTGGATAAGAATGCAATCTTAAAAAGAATTTATATGTTAATTTGTTAGAAGTTTTATCACACTGAAGAGGACCTGTTGTAAAAAGGTCGAAACGTCTGTACGTATTTTGTATGTATTGTTGCGTTAATGCTATCTTAGGGTAAACATATAAACATTATATTGCTCGAACATCAAGCGTGGCCTCTTTGCCTTGTTTTATATTTTGACTTTATAAAAGAATTATTCAAGAAAAATTTAAGATTAATTTTTCTTTTTTTTTAAAACTTAAAATTCTTACTGTTTCAATATTTACTTGAATAAAAAATAATTAATATTTTTAAAAATATTCTCGTATTTAATTTTTGTAATTGAGAGAGAGAGAGAGAGAGAGAGAGATTTGGAAATATCTTATACAAACGCATATAATATCAGAATAACGATATTAATCTTGGACACCTTTCTATCTTATTACTGTCACAAACACGCGATTTGTCTAAACCTCATTGGATCTCGTCCAATAATACCCCGAAATTTAGCATATACGTTTTCGTACGTTCTAACATATCTTTGCAGAATTTTGCATATATAGGCCAATAAATCATTTTGGATGCATTGCATATTCTGCAAAAACAACATGCATCACTGTAGTGCTAGTTAAAAACATTTTTTTATTATTGCCATCAGCGTTGAAGCAGTTTATCATTTTGATACGTCATTAAATTAAAATTAAACATGCAATTAGGCGCTGTAATACGAATAATATAATGTATCTAAAAACGAATTTGAGAGAGAAATTAATTTTGTGTTTGCATGAAACTACAATCTATGTAGATATAAATTATAAATTATGAATTTCAAGGTGTTTTAATTCTGTAATTAATACTAATTAATATTAATGTGTAAAAGTAACATATACATGTATTTTTATTGACATCTAAGTGGTTTGACACACTGTCTTTAAACATAATAACGTTTTAATTAATTTAAAATATTAGTAATTATATTTTTAGTAAACTTATTTTAATATATGACGCTGTATTTAACTCATTCAAAGTATTTTAGAATTAATAAATTTTAATATTACCTTTTAATAATCATTGTATGTATACACACATTGTATGTATATAAATAACACGCACGTAATTTCCTCTATCTCTCATTTTCTAAATCCTGATATTATTGTATAATTTGTGAACGCAACAGTGATATCTGATATCGTATCTGACATTGAAACTGAACTCGCTTGTATTAATCACAAGAAAGCAGTGCGATTGCAAAGTCAGTGAAAATTCGAACCGACAAGTCAACTGAGTGCAAGGGATTCTCTTTCGTTCATGAGAGAGTCGCGATTCTAGAAGCTACATGCGACAGAGACATGTTTACCCACACATCTCCTTGGAAAGGTCACTTCCGTATGTTCCAGAAGCGGAGAAAGCTTCCATCTTGCCAGTGGCTACTCCCGTCATTTAGTACGACAAGCCTCTTAATGGGATCCTGCCAAGACCTGCATACGCAAGGGAACTTGGATTTCCCTCCTTCCAAATAGGACATTGCAGAGAGAATTTACGCAATTTGGCTTAATTGTTGAATTAAACTACATTTCTATGTCTACATTATTCATCTGTCTACACTACTCATATTTATGTCATGTTTTTTTTATATTTCACAAAATGGTACATATATAATATCGCAATAAAGATTTAAGTGTAGACATAGAAATGTGATTTAATTCAACAATTAAGTCAAATTGCGTAAATTCTGTCCGCAATGTCCTATTTGGAAGGAGGGAAATCCAAGTTCTCTTGCGTATGCAGGTCCTGGCAGGATCCCATTAAGAGGCTTGTCGTACTAAATGACGGGAGTAGCCACTGGCAAGATGGAAGCTTTCTCCGCTTCTGGAACATACGGACTATTTTTATATTTTAATATCGAAATCTCTTAATATAATTTAAGTTATAAATACATAGCTAAAGATAAATTAAAATACGTGAAATCTTTATATTAATTAATAATTAACTTAATTTTAATTAATAATAATATAAAAAATTCTGGAAAATATAAATATTGAGTTGCAATAGTAAACTCGTATTTTTTTACAAATCGCGAACTCCCAGTCGTAAAAATAGTCTCGGTAACATCAATATCGCCGATGGATTAATGGATGAGCCGGATTCGAAGATTCGATATTTGCCACTTCGTTTCGTCAGCATAGTTGTCCTATTCTTGGAAGAAAAATTCTCGGTAGAACAAACGGCACGAAAGCAAATCGATATAGGCCGGGAGAAGAGAAACAGCGCAAATGAAAGTAGTGAAACTTTTAATCGGGTTACGTGAAATTTGCGATGATGAAATTTTTATCTCTATCACCGTTGGCGTTTGCGCCATAAGTTTTAACCGCTATAGGTCTTGACACAAGTGTTTTGTTTGCACATCGCAAACTCGCGATTGTTCAAGATGAAATTTTAGAACAATTTCATGTTTTTATGAATGTTTCAAGTAAGAATTCAGAGCGTGAACATGAGACACATTAATTAAACGTAGGTATTGGATTTTATAGCACGAAATTCGAATTGCTCGTCAAAGCAACGTAGGAGATAATCAAGTTAATCAAGCGCGAAATAAGTTTTTAACATTTTCAATTTCTGAAAATAGTGAGTGCAACGCTGGACATTCTCACAATTCCAAATATATCATTAAAATTTTTCATTAAAATTAGGTGAATTTTGTGTAGAATATTCTTTGTATGTACCATATGTTTTTTATTATACTTAAAATATGTAGATATCCATAATTCCTTCGTATTCTATATTGTCATTAGAATGTGTATTACATAATTAAAAAAAAAAAATTAAGGCACATATGTCTATTTTCTATTCCAATGACATAATTTTCTTCGATTTACGGTACTACTGTATTTTCCTTACGTTTGCTTGGACATGGGAAGCCATCCAGATTCTATTGTATTTTCGCGACGATAATTTTCACGTCCATTGCATTAGTATAAAGCAAGAAAGATGAATACAAACCTAGGAGATTTCTCACACGCGGCGAAAGAATTCAAAGAGAGGGAATTGCATAAATCATTAGTGGAGTAAAAGCTATTCAAATTCCATTCAAATTTTCTTGAAGATAAGCAAGGATTATTAATGGGGCTGCGTTCAGCAGAGAAAGTAGCTTTGCAACTGTTGTAAAATTCTTCAATATGATTGGTCTTGCCCTTAGTTTCTCATTGGATCTAAATGTATAAACCAATCATATTCAAGAATTTTACAACAGTTACAAAGCTGCTTTTTCTGCTGAACGCAGCTATTGTTTTATAGATATAAGGAAATAGATAAAATACAAGAAAAATAGAATTGTATTATCTATTTTCATTTATATATAATTAAAAGGTGACTTTTAATTTAACAGTTTGTAATATATCGTTTTACAAAAAAAATCCGTAGCATATAATTAATTGCTTTTTTTAATTTTTATGCTATCCACAAGAAAGTTATTAAAAGAAAGTGCCACTCTTACAAAAGTTTTTCCAGCACGACAGAAAGCACCTGCAAACTTCTTGAATATCTACGTTCGTGAAATTCATTTCTTTTGCAACGTAAAATTTGAAGTTTAATTCAACTTCTCGACGCAAGATTATGGCAACTATTAATTTGATTATAGCGCGGAATATAGAATACGAAGACATTGCGAATTTTGACCAACTTGCAAGTTTCCAAGGTACAGTCTACATCTTTAATATTCACCGGTTAATCTCCGAAATGCACAATAATGTGTATGTATAGGAACGATAATATGATAATATATTTCGCACCAAATATTATTATACATTTAACAATAATACACGAAAGATTTCTGTTATATTATGTAATATTACTAAAATTTGGATAATTACAGAAAATATTCAAAATATCCTGCTACTTACATAATTTTCAATATGAAATAAGATATATTTACACAATAAAAACAAATTTACATAATTTTTCTGGAATTACATAATTTCTATAAAATTGCATAATTTTTTATATTTACAGGACTAATCATGTAATCTATTCTACATCTATTGTATGTGTAAATTTACGAAATTTTTTACAGTGTAAATGGCTTGTGTTGTATCGTGTCCAATCATGTGCAAAGTAACGATAAAGTAACTGTAAAATTTGTTACCGTTACCAAAAAAATGTAACTTCGTTATCGTTACAGTTACCAAAGAAAAAAAGTAACGCAGTTACTAGTAAAGTTACCAAAACAGTAACTTGGAACTATAACTTCGTTACAAGTTACGAGTTACTTCTATTCCCTGGTTAAATACACATAGTCTTGTTAGGCGCTAGTGGATTACCATATGTAATAACATGCAAAATAATGTCGAGATTAAAATGTTTATTTTTGAAGACATAAATTTATGTAAAAAACTCGGAAATATAAACTAAAAAATATTATTAGTATCGCGAAACAAATTAGAGGGACGTTCCCAGTAAAATATCTACTTAAAGCTGCGACTGCTAATTATTGTTTCTGTATGAGACGCAAATTATGAAGTAATTGTTATGCAAAGAATTATGTTTCATAAAATATCAATACTCTCTAGTTCTACGATTAATATCGTAAATATGATATTGATATTAATATTAATTCTAAGCAAATTCATTTTAATAACTTACAGCGAATTTATTAAATGTCATGTGTACATATTCTAAAAAGGACATCATTTCATTGTCGGTAAATTGCCGCTTAATGATATTATAAAACCGCTGAGTATATTGGAATAGCCTTCTTGAGAAACTCGAGTAAATCGTGAAGTGTTGGAGGAGACTCTCTCGCGAATATCAAAGTTGCAGAGGCACTTTACGATTCGTCGAGTAAAATTTCGTTGTATTGCATTACGTTTGATTTATCTTTACAGTCGCGAGGGAATCGAACATGTTATAGCTATACCGAAACTTTCGTTTCGTAGCCGCAAAGTATGCAATAGTCATATTTTACGCGGTAAAACCGTGAACTGTCGGAATACTTGAAAATTTAAAATCTATTTATGCATAGTGCGACATTATGTCCTCGCAGGAACTCCCTCTCCCTCTATTATGCAAACGCTATTAAAACTTTCACGCAATTTAGAAAAACTGTAACAAAATTACGATGTCGTCAAGGGAAAAATTAAAATATATTTAAGAATTCATGCAAAATTTTAAAGAAGAGACAAAAAGAAAAACCTTTATATTGTTAATGAATTGATGAGATACAAGAATTATATAATAAAATAAATTATAATGTAATTATAAATTTCAATGTATTGATAATGTATAATAGCAGATATTTTTGCGTTAGATACAAATATAGTTTCAGACGAATTGATTAAATCAATATTGACAATCGAAATAATATCTTGATAAATTAAAAAATTGATTTTCGACTTAGAGAAATATAGTTATAATATTCGCTTGAGATCTGATTACTGCAGATTGATATGAATTGATTGACAATAACTATTTTGCATTTTTTATAATTCATTTATTCGTATTACGTGGTCACGATTGCAATAATATTCGCGGAAAACATCTTGTAATAAAAGTGCTTTAAGAAGGTACTACCTCGGAAGGTAAACTTTAAGGACATATCTGAAAAAGGTATAATAGTCAACACGTAAATCCTTTGCCATATACCGGAAAATAATATACGACGACATAAAGAACATTATTTGTGCAATTAATTCGTCGTGGTGCAGATGCATTCACGGTTGGTATTCCGATGATAGTATTGCAATTAACTTTTAATATAACCGTTATCAAATCAGTAATAATCTTGATACCGATTAAGATTATTAGTGGCAAGTGATAAAAAAGATGTTAATATTACTTTACGCGCGATACCAATTGTAATAAATTTTATTATGACAAAATCGATTTCGTCTTGCCTAGAGATCTTATATAGTTATAACAAAGTCTGGTTACGAGGAATTTTAAAATTCTACGAGTCTCTCTCTCTCTCTCTCTCGAGAGAGAGAGAAATACTCTAACTTATATATACGTATATTACTTTACTCAATAATTTTAATTGAAGTTATAGAGTGAGAGTGAAGTTAAAGTGAGGTGGCATGTACGTAAGGAAGAAGTATGTACTCTTTTCTTTCGTAGGATTTTAATAAAAAAAATCGTGAAACTGTGTTATAGAATCCCTAGTCTTGCTCCAGGAACTTATTATTAAAAACGCGAGATACAACTTTATGCGTAAAACTAACATTCTTTGCGCTACTGTTAATTAGATTTCGTGGAAAGTCAAGCTCGAGGTGAAAAGCGTCAAGATTTTTTCTCTTGTGTAATTCTTCTGGGAGCATCGCTTTCAACGTTGCTATGTTCTACCGGTGACAATTAATGCTCGAAATATATCTTTGAGTAGAAATTTGCGCTAACGATTCACGGTCCACTTTCCATGAGCTCGTTAAATCCTCTTTCACACTTCACCCTCTGTCTTATAATTTCACCTTCGCCTTCGATGATTTTTCAAAGCCGTCAGAAAAAAAGCGTTCGTGAAGTCATTAAAGCGATCTTGAAGGATGCGCTCTTTAATTCTGGCGCAGAGCAAGTAAATTTACTTCTATAAAAGAAAAAAAAGAGAGAAATGAATTTTTATTATTTATTATATCTGTTTTTGTAAATTGTGTCTATAGTAGTTGTATAAAGAAGTCTGCATAAATTCTAAAGAATATTGAAAAATATTCTTAAAATTTTTTCTTAATATTTCGAGCTTTTGTCGAATTTCTGAGGTCTAAAGTTCTTTAACGTTATTTTCAATTACGTCTTTCTTGACTTATGATTTTTCAATCCTTTCCAGTTCGACATCTAGAAAATTCAAACATTCGACTTGCAAATCGATTGAAAGGGAAATTTCGTTTTCTTGGAAGGCACCCATCGAACATTCAATGTTTTATTAAGAACTAATTGTAAACTATCGATGAGAAAATGGATACATTCAGGGAGCTGCAAAATGTTAAGAATCATCTGAAGATGGCTTAATAAAAAGCCAAAACATGTAATGTCTATACATATGTTTTTCTAAATTTTTTATTAAATCTTATTTTATTTTATTAATGTGACACCTACATTTATTAACAATTTTTTGACTTTTATACGTCCTTTATAATATTTATTTAAACAAATGCTGCTACCTAAAGTATTAAATAAATGTTGTTAGCTTGATCACTTTAAAACGATACGGGAATATAAAAAAATATACAATATATATGTATATATAAATACCTTTTTTACCAGCAGAAAGTGTCCATTAATTTTATTTTTCTAATTTGTATCCAAAGTTTGAAAAAAAAAAACTAATTTTTACCCCTATAGGAGTCGAACTTCTCAGAGAGAAAGATATAGAAGAGTTTATATTTATATTATATAAATATAAACTCTTCTATATCTTTCTCTCTGAGAAGTTCGACTCCTATAGGGGTAAAAATTAGTTTTTTTTTATATAAAACTTTTCACACACACACGCATCCTGTATAAGTACTTTAAATATGTTTAATAATATGATTTGTGTGTGCGTGCGTGTGTGTGTGAAAAGTTTTATTGAGAAAGAGGGAGAGATGCAGAGATTATATAAATTATAAACGGAATTTATTTATACAATATAACGACCGATACTTCATAACACAATAAAACTTTGCATAAATCATTCTAAAATCTTAAAGTACTTATACAAAAATTAAGATTTTTGTTATTATTTTTTAAATTTTAGTACAATAAAAAATAATAACAAATAAAAAGGTACAATATAAATATATTATGTTGTTTAATAGAAATAGAATGATACAAACACAAATTTTATATGTATATAATTTATTTAGTATAATTATAAAGTATAAGTATTAACATATTTTCAACCATAATGTATTTCTTTCTCCCATACCTCGGTTGTAATATATACCCTGTGAGCAATCTATAAGCAATTCTAATAGCTTCTTTCTGAGTACTCTAGAGGGCACGTAGATTCAATTCTAATTTCTTCATCTGCGCTGTAATATGAAGATTTTGTCTCACCCCCCTCCCCCTCGTTGATTATTTATTTTCCCAAAAATATACTAAAAACTACCGCGTTTATATGACTTACAAACTCTTGCATTCTATATCGAATGGATTCAGCCATGTTTTACCGTTCGTTGCTTCAATTGTTTAGTATACATCTTTAATTTTCCTAAAGGTTTCTACTGTTTCTACTATCTGCAATTTTCTTTTAAAAGTTTCTTCTATTTGAGTTCTCGTCTTCCCTCGTGTCTCCGGTAACGCCATTATTACAAAAAAAGTGCCAATAATGGACATTATACAATAAAAGTAAAAGGTGGCATTTCTGTTTTGCGTTACCATCATTGGATATAATTGTATGATGATGCAGTTACATGAATTGGCGATAGTAGTGGTAAGTGACCCGAGAACATTTATGTACTTAGTAGGATACAATTCTCCAATCATGGACCAAGGCACCATAAGAAATCCGAAAGATCCGAATCCCTGCGATTTATCGATTAATTGTGAATTCTAGCTATATATATAGTAGATATATTAATAAATTTTTTTTCAAGAACCTCTTTGAAGAAGTTATAATATCAAGAAGTTAATAAAATTCAAAATTCAATCTTTATATTGAAGTTAAACTTATATCAAATCATTATCATAACTATAACTTTCTTAAAATATTAAACAAGAAATTATAAATTTTTTGAAAATCTTATTTCCTTACCACATAGAAAAGGATGCAAACGAGGGGTACAACCGAAACGCCTGTGTCCTCAAAAAATTGCAGATACATTGTTAAAGCGCTCAAAGAAATTGATACACCGATACCGGATACAATTGAAATAGTTCGACGACCAATCCTGAAATTAAAATAATTTATTATAGAATTTTTACGAAACATTTCCAGTGCCAAACATATCTGATAAAAATTCTGTGAGTCGAAATTTGTATCAAATTTTTAGTTAATTTGTCATTAAACATATTAATATTACATTTTGAATATCTCATAAATGCTCCTTGTATATAGCTCAAAATTATAAAAACTCTGTAAAGTTCGAGACGCGTACAATATAATAATTATTTAACATTGAAATATAATTTTTCATAATATTGAATTGTTCGTTAATTCCTTGGCCTTTTTAATCTTTTTAACTTTAATAATAAAATATTTCGCGTGAATGCGTGCGTGCGTGAAGAATAGAGCTTTTGTCACCTTTAAGTCGACTTACAATCGACTAAAACATAGTCAACTAATAGCCAGCAAATAGTAATCTCATATAGTCGACTCATAATCAACTGTTGAAAGTCGACTTTAAATCAACTGGGAACAATCGGCTTTAAGTCGACTAAAACATAATTGACTAATAACCAGCAAATAGTCAACTCATAATCGACTACATGCCGACTGGAAAAAATCGACTATAGGCCGACAAATAGTTACTCGTGTTGTGTGGGAGTTATTTTCCTCCTATCTCTAACCGTTCTCGAGAAAAACTTGACCTTTTTATCAGACATACCCTGTATATATGTATACAATATATTTATATACAATATGTACGCTCTAATTATATACGTATATATATGATTAAAACTTTTATGTGGCTAAAAATAAAGTAACGATATAAGTAGCTAGTGAAATTGTTACCATTATCCCAAAAATGTAACTGTGTCACCAAGAACGTTACTTATTATTAGAAGAAATTGTAACATTGTTATCCATTCGTTATCGAAAAAAGTATAACTTTTAACGGTATCAACGTTACGAAGTAACAAGTTATTTGCCAACCTTGCTTATTACTAATTTTAGTAAAGATAACGGTTACGTTTACATTACATTTTAAAATTAGTAACGCGAGTTACATTTTACAAAAAGTAACAGTAACGGAAATGTGTTACTTTTATGAAGTAACGTTTCCAACCCTGAATAAATGTTTGACAATTATTGTATTGTAATAACATGACCTACGGATTAATCATAAAAGTCTTAATAAAAAATATCTAACTAACAATATTCGTTAAGTTTAAAATCAATAAAATTACTTATTACATCAAATCCGCGCTTATTCTTGTTCTTAATGCTGCAATTTATTTCTATTATTAATAATTCTTATTGCAATTGATATTGCCTTTTATGCATTTTTGCATAACATGAGTATATTATATCATATGATGATTGCGAACTGTACACGAAAAATGTAGCAAAGGAAATAGTTACCTCATACTGCAAAATGTAGTTACCATATTGCCTACTAATTGAACTACTCCTACTATGACTGTGATGAAGAAGGGGTCTATTGTGATATCGATTCTCTCAATCATATCGACAGCATAAGTAGTAATCACATATAATCCACTAAATTGTTGCCAAAGAAAGTAGAGATTTAATATCACAAACGGCTTCCATACTTCTGGTAAAAGTGTTGTTCTTTGGATACGCTTGAGCTTATTTCTCATATTCCAGTTCAAAGATGACCCCTTTTCGGCCTCTGTATTTAAAACGACATCTGGTTGACAATTTCTTGGCATTTCATAATTATTTGCCATTTTGTTGCAATTCCTCATTTCGGCAAATTCTTTTTGGAACTCTACCGTTTCCTGACGCAGACCACGGATTCGAAGTAGAGAGATCCGAGCTGCCTCCTTTCTGTTTTTTAAAAGCAACCACTCAGGACTCTCACGGATGAAAAAAATATTGCATAACAGAAACAATATCGAAAGTATGATAAAAAATGCGGCTATCAGTCTCCAATTGTTCTAAAATAATATAAATTTATTTAATGAAATATAATATAACTGTATAATCGTTTGCGCATTATGACTTCAAATAAAGAATTTAGTTCGACATCTATTATACACGCTATATTATTGTGGACGTAAAATCAGATTATTAACGACAGGATGCTGATTTACAGTCGACCATTAAGTGACCGTTTTATACCAGATTTGTGGTTTTTATCTTGTTATATTAGTTGATCCGTTTATTGTAAATAAGTTCATGTAACATTGAAGATGACCCGATCGGACTCGAAATGACGTCTGTTTTAGTTCTTGATAATTATATTGCTTTCTTTTATTGTTATGTTTTAGTTCTTGATAATTATATCGCTTTCTTTTATTTGCTATTTATATTGTTATTTGATTCGTAGCCTTTCTCAACATGTATTTTTAATTTATATTAATTGAATCATATTACACGATGGGTTAAAACTGTATAAATTAATATGTATTAGTTATATTGTAACTGTTTCAATTTTTACGAAAATACATAAAAATTTAGAAACGGGTTTTAACACATCCATTATTCTATATCAGATAAAATTTAATGCATGTAATTAATTAAAATTTTTAATTGACAATATATTTTAAGTTATTTTTCATTTTCTCGTTATTAAAAATTACTTACTTTTTTTATATCTATAAAATTATTGGAAGCAACATAATATTTTTACCTGTGCAACAAATCCTAGACAATAGACGACTAGAACTCCAACAGAAAGTGATGTATTCGGAGTAGTTGTAATTATTTCTCTCCATGAAGGTATAGAGATTTCTGCTAAATAAATTTCAATAGAAGAAGAGCTAAGACCCATGGCAATTCCTGAAAATTTGTAAAGCATTTCTAATTAATACGAATTAATCTTGTTTGTCTGATAAGCAAACAGCCAGCTTGGAGAAAATTCTATTTCTCCTTTTTCACATTAATAAAAACTTCGATTCACAAAATTGATAAAACTTGCATGCATATTATACTCTTTCAACAATTTAATTAATTAATGAGTAATCTTCTAGATTTTCTAGACACAATAAATCGATCAAAAGAATAATGATATAACAATGTATCTTTCTTTTTTGTTTATGTACACTCACCAGCAGAAAGGTTGCGACATTTTTTCGATGGATTTTGGAATTCATTGTCAGTTTTGCTTGTAAAACATTGAACGTAACTGGATAGACCCATAAATAAGAACCAATCGCGCGGTGAGCAAGCCACATTATAAAATTGGGCAAGACCCATCGAAAAAAAATTGTTGCAACCTTTCTTTTCTTCCGAGTATATACATACTATACTACCACCAATACTATTATCAACATCTCACGCACATATACACATAAATTTTCGTATAACAATAACGTTTTAATTAGACGTGTAGTCCAATTTTAGAACTACAATTTATTTCTTCATGCAAACTACTAGTCTGTGGAATATTATTTCGTAAGTATACAAATTGCATAGTTTTTATATGAAGTAAATGCTGTTACGACGTGACTGGAGCATCATATTAGACTAAGAAGTAAAGATTTTTATTTCGAAATTTTTTGTCGTTTTCAACATAAACTCTTCCTCATTGAGACGTATTGATGTGTATACCTTAATCTTGGAAAATGATTTTCGAATCAGTAAAAGAGAAAAAAAGTAATTGTTATATAAAAATTATATGGTTTAGTCGATAATATAGACGACTTTAGAATCCCCTTGAGGGGATGCTGGAGTTACCAACGGAACGTCATTTCGTATTTCTCAAACCAGTTCGTTTTTTTTTATACAGAATAAATAATCCTTCTTCATAATGAAAAAAAAAACGTAAATATCTTTGAAAAAGTACAAACCGGTATAAAAAATCCACTAAAAATTATAAATTACTGTTTTCTGTACCATGTAGGTTCTTCCTTCACATATAAGGGAAAATCCTGTAGTACCAACCACCGTAATCATCATCTTTCTATAGTTATCATTTTCGCAAAGCAAAAGGTCGACTAAAAGATATATTTTCGTATTGCCGAAAAGACAGCATGAAAAAGATATCTTTTCGTTATTTTGGTACTTTTTATCACTCATTCGCGAGCAGTACGCGAAATCGCCACCAGATGGACGTGATGGAATTCAGTTTCTCGTGTTTGAAAATCATACAGGACAAAATAACAGGTGCAGATTATGAGAAATTTTACTCGTGTTCTAATGAACATTAAAAAAATATTTTTTTGTAATCGAGTTCCCAAAGAGGACTATGATGAAAGATAATGACTCTTGCACATAGGACATGGCAAACATTGCAGGAAATGGGACGTATACTGTCAGTCATGCAATTTTATTTCGTTTTGTGTAAAAATTAATTTAGAAATTCGATGTTATTAAACGTTATATTGTATCAAAATATAAAAATTAAAAGTATTAAAGACGACTAAAAGATATCCAAAGAAGTCATCCTTCAGTTATCATATGGATAAGATTATAAAGATGATTAGCAGTGCGACATCTGTCGTACTTTTAATCATCTTTTCATTGACTATATTCTTTCACTAAAAAATATCTATGACAATTTAGTCGTTTTTTAGTCATTTTTTGGACGACTTTGTGTTCTCTGGGCATACATACATATGTACGTGATTTTTTAAATATTACAATTTAAGAGTTAAAAACCTTACTTACAGGTTGGTCGGTATTACGCAACAGCAAGGTTGGGAACGTATCATACCCTGTGTATCATAACATAGGTATTCTACATATGATACTGAAGTATGATATCATTTCACTTTCATACGTTTATGTATTATACGTCACATAACCTCATTTTTTAATCCGATGATCTTATTTAGATGCTTTGGACTGGCAAAACAAATTTACATTTTAATGCGATATCAACAATTTCAAATACGACAATATGTAATTATGAAAATTAATTAGAAAATTATGGCGTAATCAGATTATATGTACTTTCAAATTAAACTCAGATTAATGACGTCACTACTTGCTTTGGTAAAAAGTTATCACATGTCAACACAGATTTATAATCTCACTTTGAAGTGAGTTTACGAGACGATCACTAAAGCACACGGTCTCGATCTTGTGCAGATTATGGGTAAAAACTCAGTTGGATCTCACTTGTCAGAATGCAAAAGGAACGCGCATTCAGCTGAGTTATGAGGTCACAAGTGAGAATTATCTGAGAATTGGTGTAAATGAAAAGCAGCTATTTTGTGAGCGTAAATCGCACTAGACGTCCTAAAATCTAATCGTTATCCTGCAATAATTTTTCGCAATAATTTATCGTCAGTCAAAGTGGATCAATTTTTGTCCAAAATTTGTCTATGCCATAATTTTTTTAAGCTATATATATATATATATATATAAAACCTCAATTCCATGAATTTCTCACCTGTTAATGCTCTACCGATAAAGAGCTGTATCACATTATAACTACTCGCAATCAAAATCCATCCTAAAGAAAAGTTTATACCGCATACTATCATGGTACATCGTCTTCCATAGTTCATGGTAATAAGGCATAAAAGGCAACCGATGATTTGGGTGATAGATACAATAGAAGCTAGACAAAAATTTTTCCAATATGTGCAAATGAGTGCATTTTACAAACAATACTTTTCTATTTTATAAAAATATTTCATTATTTTTTAAAAGCTATGCATATGATACATATGATAAAACTTCATCATTTTTTCTATTTGTGTTTACATATAAATTTATGCAATATAACAATAAGAGCATATGCAAAGATTATTTATTCTTGTTATTAGCAGTTATAATTCAAATATTGTGTATGGCAGAGACACAATAAGTGTAATAACGGTTATTACTGTTAATAAAAGTATATTTTGTAGTAAATAAATAATACTGGTGTTAAAACAATTACCAAATAAAGGTTCTTCCATTTTATTTAAAGTTATCGATGACATATTACTTTTCAATACCGGAAGTACTACAGAGGAGTATCCCATAGCGGCTCCTGTATTAATTTGAGTCAAGTTGCAAATAATGATGTGAAGAAGCTACGACAAATTATATGCATAGAAATTAGATATTAAATACGATATTATTATCGTCTTTATTTTTGTTATGTCAAAATGCATTATCCTTTTTCTTATTTAAAATTTTAGAAGTTTAATTTCACGGCATTTTAATAAAAAATTCTTTCATAGAAATGTTGTCTTAACTCACGTTAAAATTAAAAAAAATCTTCGCTTTTTTCTTTTTATTAAATATGTTTAAATACTTATTATTTTTATTGAACATGTTTAAATGGATTACGTACCAAAAAAAGCACTTCTCTTCGCACATTCAATCGTAGATACATTTTTATATTTACCGTATTGTCACTGCCTCGTAAAAATTTTGCGAAAAACACAAAGTATTTTTATTATTATTATTTATGTCCTAATTCAACTATAATCCATAAGATTACAGCATAAATAATTTATTAGACAATTCCTGAACATTTCATTAAGAATAAAAGTTGTGATTCAAAATTGCGTTTAAGGCAATTTCAAAACTGACACTTCCACATGTTTAACTGTATATTTTTCGAAGTGTTAACTGTTATTCATTATAACGTGCACACTTAAAAATACGATTTTATAGACAATGTGTATTATATCTAGTGTGTTTTGCTAAACAATCTTCGATCGAACTTCTACTTAAAAATAGATAATAATAATTATCCCAAAGTTTTCAATTGAACTTATTGTGTCGTCGAAAGTAATGCTTAAACTGATCCATTTTTTTATGCATATTTTACGTGTATTCGATTATTTAATGGTTTCCGAGTAACGCTATCAGGAAAAGAGTAAAGTAAAAATATCTTGCAGTAATAGCTAACCACGTCACATAGATTATTGTAAAATATAAACTCGTTCATGGATGACCAATACCATAATTACCGACGTAATTATGCGATAACTTAAAGAATTTATCGTACTCGAAATTTTTTGTTAATTGCTGTATTTAATATGCTGATAACGTGAGAATTTGTCATACTGAATAATAATGTTATCACATATACGGTCCTATAATATATTATATTGTTTACCATATATAATATTTGAAATATATTTATTAGAATTAAAATAAATTTCACAGAATACAATTTTCTGGGTGGCATTTTGAGGATATCCCATGATGCAAACATCCTTAGAATATCCTTCAGAACTATGTTGTATAGGATAATCTCTTATAATAAACTAATATAAAATACGAAAAACGTTTAAAGTGTATGAAGTATAACAACACATTAAAATAAGAACACGAAATGTAACAGATAGTGTAATGAGAGACGCAAAAATTAAAAATGAATTTTTAATTTTACATTGAAAAAGGTTTTTTAGAGTCTAAAATAAGTCAATTGGTAAATAATGAAATAAAAGGTAAACATTTGAATTTAAGAAAGAAAAATTATGAATTTGATTCAAGCTAAACTCTCACAATCACATACAACAATACTCATTGTTAGTCAGAAATGACTATGGAATCGACATCAAATTGATGTCGATTCGACGTCGAAATCATCAAATTCTACGTCAATTCAACATTGATTCCATTGTCATTTCTCACTAGGTAACGTATAATGGGTAAGTTACTATTCAGATCTAGTAAATACAAATATTTCTCGTAAGGCGTTAAGTACATTCCAAATCTAATAAACGCAAGTCACACTTGTGGCGCTCATATAGCAACGTCAAGTGATTAGACAAGTCAGTTTTGGTACGCGCTTTCATCAGAGAAATCATAAGACAATCCAAATGACTTTGCAATCTATAAAAATTGTCATTTATATCGATAACGTTGATAGCGATAACAGTTGATCTTGAAGTGTATTCAGTTTTTATGTGCTACTATAACGTGAACAATATTTTTATTTCTGAGGATAATAATCTGTTATCATAGTAAAACGTATTACTGCGTATTCTTTATCGATAAATAGAGCATATTCTAGTCTAATAAATCCTGCAAAAAGTACATAAAATCGATAATGAACTGTTAAGGAATATATACACGGATTTTGTTAAAGTGGAAATTTCTAATCCATTATAGTGGTTTTATTTTCGCTGTACATGCGTATTAACATCTGGAAAAATGACTTCTCTCACAGAGGAACACAGCCATTTCATTCAGGTAGGTCAACAGATCTTTCGAAACACGCTTTCTTATTTTATAATACGATCAAGAGTATTTCAATGGATTGCTGTATTACTGATCAAAGAGTTGACTTACGTATATCATCTAAGCTGAAATATCAAATTTATATAAAAATAATTTCGTTCTTTTAAGAAGCGTAACCAATCTAAATCTGTTTAGACGACAAATTTTAATATACAGAATACACAAAAGCCTCGGATAGGTGAATTAAGTGTCTCGAAAATAAAGCATTTGAGAAAAAAAGGTGTCACACAAAAGTTGTAGGGTTCCAATGAATGCATTAAATTGTGATACTCATTTGATCTTGAAAAGAAGTAATGGAGAAGCTTTCTAAAGAGAGATCTATAAAGTCAACTTTTAAATATTTAATAGAAATCCGCACTTCTCAATAATCGTGTAGTTGACATTAAAATTTACTTAAAATACTGCAATAAAACTCCTTTTAATTAAATATCTTTCGAGATAATAGTTAACATTCACTTTTACGTAAACGTGAAAATAAAATAACCACTAATGGCCTTGACTTTGACATACGTTGTGAAGATCATGTTCTTGAATAACATTTAAAAACTATCTTTATCGTCAATCAAACACGTTGGATAATAATAATACTGGTAATAATAACAATAATAGTACTTGAACTTTGTTTCAACTCATACCTCGAAAAATATTTAACCAGAAGAACTTCCTCATTCTAGTGTTTTAAAAATGTATACATTTCAAAACATTACCAAAAATATAAAAATTCCCTAGATTATTCTATTGTTACGTTTGAATATCTATGTAAAATTTGAGTACAATTTTCTTATTGGTTTGAAAGTTATTAAATTCTTTTATTAATCTTGATTCTTATGTAAAATTATGTTTTGTAAATCTACTTATTTGTAAATCTGATGAGAAAATAACATTAATAAAAATTAAGTGTAGTCCGCTCTACATACACAAAAGCGATTGGCCAAAACTTACAGGACATCCTGTATATCACAAAAACTTTTAAAATAATACTGATTGATATTAATCTATTTTGATCGATTATTTGACTGATACTTTTAGTTAATATTATATGTATAGTCAAAACATCCTTAAAAAGATCTTCATATCATTATAAGAATATTAAATAAAAAGTAGGAGTTTCCATTTGAAATTTTAGACATGACTGATAACTCCTTCACTTGCACTCGAAGTTAAATGGGTATCTCTGTTTGACGCATTTATTGAAATCATACAACTTTTGTATGAAATTTTTTTTCTCAAATGTATTATTTTTTGAATATTTCACCAGTCTAGGACTTTTTTATCACACTGTATTTTGAACATACATTTTCCTCCTGAATCGTGTCAGAAATTAAAGTAAATTTTTAATATCACAAGTGAATGTCCAAATGAAAAGCTTAAAAAGATACCAAATAATCAAATAAATTCTGCAAACTCAGGAGTGACATCATACTTCAACTTTTTTTTGCACTATTTATTGCAGTTATTGCGTGATAATGAAGTTAATGCTCGATAACCTTGCGGTTATAAACGCGCGCGATAATGGAATATAACAATCTCGCAATTGCAAGTAAGATTTAATAATCTTGTAATTACACATGTTTCACGCAAAAAAAAAACGAGACTAATTATTTCCTGTAGTCTTTTCGATGTCCAATACAAATTCTATGTCAAAATTGACAAATTCAAAATGATGAATTCAATATGGCAGATGTCAGAATTTAAAACAAATTCGGATTACGCTAAAATTTAGAGGCTCAAATTTAGATGATTTTAAATTTTCGTATTCAACAGTCTAAAAAATCTTTAAGTACGAATCAACATAATTGAAAGCTATTTGATAAATCATCCATAACTTAACATGAATATCTTATTAATACGCTAAGCGCCGAGCCTATTCCTTTCTTTTCTTGTTCACGCATTTAATTATTTATACTCAGTCATAGCGCTAAAATTGTCTATCATCAATCACTATCATGACACGGTACAGTAGCGCAACTCGACCTTTGATGTTAGTGTTGGCCAAAATGGAGTGCGCATGCGTGTGAAATAAGTAATTCTTATCTAGCGTTGCCACAGTTACTATCTAAATTTCCTCCTCTTTTCATCCTTTTTTCGCTCTGAGAAAATTCCTTGCAAAACTCACTAGATTTACTTCGCATCGCATTCCAACGAATGCGTTGAAGTGAGTAGGAGCATATTAGAGCATGCGACGCGAATAAGCCTACTATTGCAATGAAATAATTTAAACTTCATGAAAATTAATAAAAATAAATTGTAAATATTAGAAAAATTAGAAAAAATGTCAAATTAACTTAAAAATGTGTCACAAGTACAATCTAGAATCGAGCTAATAAGAGTCGACGCGAGCGGAAGTGCGTAATAAATTCTCAATAAAATAAATTTGTCAATCCATATGATGTGTTGGAATCAACTTTATTTGAAGTCTTGAACGTTTCGATTCTCTTTGGAATCTTCATCAGCAATCATCTTACAACTATATTAGATTTCGCGAACATTCGATATAGAGTCACTTGCAGGTTACCAGAACTGTAGTGTTATCTATTCGATCGCTAAATCTTATCTTGAAACTTCGGATAGTGTGTTAATATTACAGCAAATCGTTATATAATTAAAATAAGATTATTTAATCTCCTTCCATATCCGGAATGCAACATTGCAGCAATATTGCAGAGATTTTGCAGCGATATTGCTGCAAATTCTGTGCTGAATGAGCAGCATTCAGAAAGCTGTAAAGGGCTATTACTATCATTTCGATGTTTAGCAAAAGTAATTTTTGTTGAACAGTGTTATAGATAATAATAGCGATACGATTATTATCTTTTCTATTAATCAACTGTCAACTTTTATTGTGATCTCATGCTTGGTAATCGCAAAATTTGAACGCATATACTGCATCAATTTTCCATCCCGTCAAGAACCGATAAGTCTCACGAGTGAATGATACTGCCGATCGGTCTCGGAGTCCGAAGATCAGTGCGTCATGACGTGCGTACGCAATATCATAGTTGTAGTCCTCTTACGCAAGCACTGAGAGTTCCGTAATAATACTGTCATATTGTATTACGTACAGACTTATTGTATTAAAACTGAGTTGTATTTAATCGCTTCTAATTTATATGCGCGTGTCAATCCCCAACACAGAACATCTCCAAGTTAATACAGGGTTTAAGCATAAACCATGTGTCTCTTTCACCATATTCTTTTGTTATAATTATACGGCATTAGCATTATCGTTATTAAATCGTCTTCTGCAATGACGTACATACAAGAGATTTTTGTAATTCAAATGTTAGAATGTATTATACTACTTCAAGAAGAATATAATAATTAGTTGTACTTAATTAAAATAGATATTACCTAAACCTAAAGTGTACATTTATAATTAAACATTCAATAATATATATATATATATGTACAATATATATATTTTTATATACAATATATATTTTTATACAGATGATATACACATCCCAGACGTTATTCATTTAAAAATGAGAGAAGTGATTTTTATTAAAAATTTTGATAAATAAATTAGGAATACAATAAAATCGAATTATCGAATTACTTATCACCTGAATGGTGGTATTTTGGACTTCAGAAAAGAAATCGGCTATTTAGACCGAAAATCAATTTTTTTTAATAAACCATGTATTTTTGATTGCACACTTGAGTTCGACACGAAGAAACATGAAACTTTTATATCGAACGATATCTTTGAAAGAAACACTCGATACAAAAGTTTCATGTATCTTCGTGTCGAACTCAAGTCAGAAAATTGTAAATTACCCAGAAAGAACAATTGATCCATTGAAACTCGAAAAGAATTTATTTTCTTAACTTCTTTAATTTAACGTAATTTGTTCGAAATTAACAAGAATTCCTTTCCGACAATTAACAAAGAACTTCTTACACAGTTAAATTGAAGTCAATTTAAAGAAATCTCTTTTCTGTTTGTAATGGGTTCGAAAAAAATCCATTTTTGACTTAGTCACAATATACTTGTACAAAATTATTCCCGCTACGAATCATGACCTGTTGCCATTAGAATTATATCGTGCTTGAGTAATTGCTGCGAGCGTAATAGAAATTAGTTTAAGGAATAGTTACCTGTATACATAACTACTGAAATAAAATTACTATATTGAATCATCAATAAAAATTAATGAGTTACAATAATATGCATACCTAACAATAATCTCAATCCAAGGTCGCCATGTATGAAATGAGCTCAGAATGGTAAAAAGAGAAAACAGCTGGTAAAATTAAATCCATCTATAAAAGTCTTCTGCAATTAATACTATTCACACAAATGTTAGCGGACTTCGGCAAAATATTACATTTTGCGTTAATTACATTTGCGATTGCATTGAGATCTGTTTTGCAAGTGTTAACATTTATTTGCGTACGATATCTCCTGACAGTGGCGATACTGTCACTTGTATAAGATACCGAAAACGACATAAGATGCGTTATTGTTCTTCTATAAACCACAAATGTCGTTTCTTATCGCTTTGGGTACTCAAGCATTGTAATTGTAGATTACCAAGAAAAATAATTCCTAAACAATAAATGAAAAAACGGGCAGTTAAAAGTCTAAATTCGCAGTAATTGGAGCGAGTAATTAGACATCTAATTAAAACGTTACTGTTATACAAATATTTATATGTATTATGTGTGCGTGAGATGTACTACATACTATTCATTTATTATGTATGTGGTGATGTGTCAATGTAAATGTGACACGTAAATCGTCTGTGTATAAGTCCTATTATGATTATAATCGTCTTTAGGGTCCCCTTAACAGATGACGTGTTTTCTCGTAAGAAAGATTTGACACTCATCTGTATAAAGTGGCAATTATTAGACCTATTTCATGCACCTATAAATGGATAAAGATGTGTATTATATATTCCTTGACTGCTCGCCTTAATGATATACAATATACTTCTGCATCCAGTATCATCCAGGGGAGCGACAACATGTTTGATTATAACAGAGACTAACAATAATGCTGGATAAAATTATTTATTTTATACAGTATTCTTTATGTTATTTATTTACTTATTGTATTTAATTCTTTTATATTTTTATTACATTCACTGACTGGACTTGTCTCTGCGTTGTAATGCGTTGTTATTATACTAACTTTCAAATTTATTAATTTAATTTTTTCACATTTTTCTATTAAATTATTCCCACTTCATTTCCAGCTGTATTTTCTTCTTTATGTTGTTTATATTTTATGGTGCTCTTGCTTCTAACTTTTTTTCAAGTTTTTCCGTTTCTACTCTATTCTAGATAACAAAAGTTGTGCATCTAATAATTTTTGCTTCTGATCATAGTTTATTAATTTTATGTATCATGTAGGTAATAGGCGACCCTTGGCACTGCAATAAAAAGTTGTTTCATGCACTTTTCGCCACATTGTGCATGGCAACAACCATCCTTGTCGAGCGATCATCAAATATCAATCGATCTATATCTACTCTTGTCAGGCCAAAAGAATGATAGTTCACTATTAGATATTTAGAGGCTGCACATTATACTGACGTGAGTCAGATGTGGCGTATTACCAATCACAAAAACACGTTCAGTTATGATTTGCTCATATAACCAAATTGCTTCGCTAATGCAACAAAAAAATTTGGATAATTATATGAAAATTTATTCGTTCTTACATCAAAATATTTTGTACAATTATAGTTTTAGCAATATTATATCTATCAAATAGCAATTGGCACTCTTAATAAATCTCTCTGCTATCTACATAATAACTTATAGATTTTGCTAGAATAGAGTAAGATCTGCTGTACTAGTAAAATTATAACTTATTTTTATGTTATAATTTTACTAGTACAGCAGATCAAATATAGAAAAATAGAATTGAATTTTCATTAATGTAAAAATTTAAGTATATTCTGGTATACATTATAATTTTTATTTAAAGATCAATATAAAGGAGAATACCAAGGTCTTTACTTAAATTGTTCATGTTGTAAGATTGCATTAATGACGATGTACACACACAATTTACAAAAAAATAATTTAATTATCTTAAAATATATTTTTAATGAGTGCCCATTTTTGAAATCAACGCTAAATTAACGGATATGTCATGATACAAATTATATCATAGTAATTACAATACATATCTCGTTCGAGGAAGTTACGCAAGTCAATGTCAACACGACTGAAGCGCAAATAAGACCGGAAAGAATTTAGAAGTCATACGATAAGTTTGTAGCACGGAATCAATCGAAGCGTGAAGTTTTATTGAAATCTCACGCTGATTACTAATTAGCCGTTCACTTTGGCTGGATTGAACAAACAGATGTTTCAGATTAAATATTTACATGCATGACGTATTATAAATTCTATTCGCTACATATAACGAACGTATGATTTAAAAATGCAATCGCATCTGATATTTCTGAATATCTATATATTGTTGATTGATTTAAGCACGGAGAGATATTTTCATTTTAATCAAATAGTTTAATTTGTTAACATTTCTAATTGTTGAAACAAAAATAATATACGAATATACATATACATTTACTTCAACCAGTGTTGGGCACAATCGTTTAATTTTATATGCTTAATCAATTAAGTTCAGGCTTAACTAAAGTAATTGATTAAAAATGATATGTAGTATAATCACGACTAATTTAGTAAATTATTGAAGCAAATCAGCTCTGATTAAAAAAATAGCTGATTAAAAAAACATCTGATTAAAAAAATATTCAATTATCAATCATTAATTTTCATGTATAAAAAATAATATTCATAATTTTTACAATCTATTATTAAAGAACATGTTTTTATCTTATTGAACAAAATGACATAAGCCGCATAAGCGTAGCATAACACTGCTGGATCAATGATTATCCGACAAAAAGACGACAAATAATTAATAAATAACGATTTATGTTTTAATTTGCAGATCTGCAAATTAATCACAGTTCTGATGATTTTCAATTAATCGATTGAATTAATCACAGTTACACGTAATGAATTGTTTTAATCGATTAAAACTACAAATTAAAAATTTAATTGATTAATACCTAAGATTTAGTTGAAGGCAACTAAAAAATATTAATTACTATAATCAAGAATTAAACTTTTAACCGTAATCATTAATCTATATATTTATTAAACTTTGCCTAACACTGACTTCAATCATGTTTCCTTTCGTTTCCTTTTCTTTGATATAACCGAATTATGCATTTCGTTTTTTTTTTCCTTTCAATCAAAATTTTCTTGCGACATTACGATAAATTACGATCTTATCATTAATGTCATTATTATTGTTAATTACATTGTCGGATTTAACATTGTCACATCGATTTGCGACTCGTCAACTATCAATGATCTCTTGATTGTCTTTCTACATAATCGCCTCCTTCTTATCAATATAGAATTCTCAGTAACAGAAATATATACACGCTGGATTTATATTTGATATTCGCGTCTGTATCGTTCAGCGATACAGCGGATCATCATGCTGCGAGAATGGTCTCGGAGTGGAGAACGTGACCGGGTGGAACAGATAAATTCCGTACGTCGTTCTCAGTTAATAACGAGTTCCCAGTTAGCTCTGATCACAACCGCGGTTACATCCGAAGATTTACATCTCGCGCTAATCGAGAGACCCGCGGATGTCGAAATATATTGGACGAGATTTTTCCCAAGGCATACACGCACAAAGAGAAATATTTTCAAACATTTTAAAAGAAGCTGGATCGTGCAACGTAGAAAGATTATATCGACATATTTATAAAATTGTTTAATTTGTTACGATGAAGGCGATCGCTCAGACATAATAGCGAGCACTGGAGGCGTACGTTTACAGATCTTAAGATAAAGAGACTAAAAAACTTGTAGATGGTTTTTAGAATTGTCCGGAGCAATCTGGTGAATATTGAAAATATTGCTTGAAACAATAAAACCGCTAGTTGCAAGTTAGACGTGTTCATTCTTTAAAGATCGAAGAAGACGTTATACAAACAGACAGTTAATAGAGAATAAACAATTCAACGTAAATTGGTGTTTATTGTATGTATATACCATGATATTATATCTAGACAAAAAAATATTAAAAATAGAAGAGGGAGACTCAATCTAAAAAAAACTCCGTAGTATATCTAAATAGAATAGTAGTTAATTTATTTCAAGTCGTTCAACGTTTTCGCATCTTTTCAGTACAATTCCAAATCACTTCTCGCTCTTATATCTTTTAAATGTAAGCAATCGATTAATAATTATGATGGTTTAAAGTACCTTTCAATACGTAATATCGAGATTATCTTATTATCAAGATAAGTATCAGAATCGAATATTGTAAAGATATATAAAAGATTAAACCGCGACAAAGAGAGAGTGAGAGGTGGCACTAGTAACGAAGATAAAAAAAGACTGATATCTTTTTCTAAAATTGCGAATAACATTTTGTGAGGAAAATCACCAAACAGATTACGATCGTGATATGGTTTAATTGATACGATTATCAGAAAATAAAATCAAATAGAAGAAGACACCATGACGAACACGGACATTAATGACACGAATGAACGAACAAACACTAATAACGTGAAAGAACACACATATGTTAACAATACGAATGAACACAAAGATATTAAAAATGCAAAAGAGCATGTTAATAATGCGAATGGACAAACAGATCTTAACAATGAGGGTGTACAAGTATTAACGTGTATGGAAATCAAGGTATGTACATATTTCCAGCAAGAGATGTAATATAAACCCAAATTTCAAAATGTATAATAATAATAATAATATAGACTGTAACAAATAAATCTAACAAACATTAAAATTACCAATAAGAGCTGACACCAGATGGTAACGTATAATTCGTTTTATTAACAATAAGTTAAGAATTCAATATACTTTACCAAAAATGATTATAACATAATAATATAAACTGTTTTAATCCTCCCGGTATATAGTGTAACTGACTGATAAAGTGATAAATATGATAAGTGTCATGCAATAAACGCATTATATAGTGTACATGAGTTGCATGAAATATTTTCAACGAACTCTAAAGCGCATCGTTATGAGTGTGTTATCATGTTTTGTAAAATCTAATTAACAATTGATAAGTTAACAATTAAGTAATAACATAAAGTGATAAAATAAAGTGTAGATTTTTTAAAATGGAAATATGATATGTTTTAAAAAATTATAGTAGTCCGCAAACAAGGATCTTATGTAGGGTAAAATTGGGTTTTATGAGCACTGTAAGTATAGTAATGTAAGAACCTTTTATATTTCTGCAACGGTTAGTACTAGTAATACCAACTATTGTAAAAAGATGCATCTGTCTTCGCGATATTCTAATATGCTGCGAAGTTTGAACTAAATTTATATACTTCGGATATTTATTATATTAAATAAGAAGGTACATTATTTTTTATTTCTTACGTTTTTCCCTTTAACTTCATAAGGTTCTCAATCTACATTAACGTATTTTGTTCTACGCGTTAATATTTGTAAAGTAAACAATATTGAGCCATTCTAATCTCACAAAATCCCGAAACAATTATTAATTTATTGCACATGGGAGTTTTTCGAATAGGTATACATGATTGTTTGTAATGTGCATGTTCATTTTATTGTTTATCGTACACTGAAAAATGAATCTGGCGAGAAGTCAACCACTATCAGTCAGTGTACATTTCTTTAGAAATATATTGCGACAGTACAATAATAAAACAGGCAATGCTAGCAGTAGCAGTATTGGCAATAATGTGCTAGCAATACGTATCAGTACATAGCAATACATTAACAATACTTGGCAATATTGTGCGCAATTGGTGCCATAGGATAACAATATTAACAATACAATAGCAATGCTAACAAAGTTGTATTGCCATAATTAACAACCACTGCACATTTTTTTAATAGTAGTTAACTCCTCGGAGTCTAGTAATAGCTGTACTAAATGTATGGGAAAATAATGCCAATCAAATGTTTAGTTAATACAACTAAAAATAATGTTATTTTTATAAATATTTGAGGAGCAGACTTTCAAAATACGTTTTGTCCAAAATTTGTAATTTTCAGAAAACAAGAAAGAAACTTTATGTACTATGCACATAAAAAAATTACGTACTTTACTGAAAACAACAATATGCCAATCAGTAGGATGTGAAATATTAAACAAAATTGCTAAACAATTGCTAAAAATGTTAAACGAATGCATTTTGTTTGTTTCTAGTTAAAAAAAACATAATGCACTCTGAAATGTTTATGTTTCTTCAGCATATAAATTAACCATGAAAAAATTCTTTCTGGACATCTCAGAGTAGCTTATAATATGAGTCCAACATTGAACACTATGTCACCTCTAACTAAATAAATGAATTTTTCGACGAAACGCATTTTAAAAGTCTACTCTTCATTTAATAAATATTACCAAATTGTAACCATTTGGTAATATTTATTAAATGTTTGTAAAAGTAACATTATATTTTATTATATTAATTATTAAAATTAAGTAACATTAC
>NW_017298876.1:1034227-1053075 GCF_001594075.2 Trachymyrmex cornetzi
TTACTATTGGTAACGAATAGGTAACTACGTTACATTTTCTTCTGAGTAACGTTCATAGTAACGTAATTACATTTTTGGGGTAACGGTAATGATTTTACTAATTACTTTTATCGTTACTTTATTTCTAACTATATAAAAGTTTAGTCGTAACTATTAGCCCTAGAAAACAGAGATGAAATATTAACGGTCTTATTGGGAATCTAAATCACGCGATCAATTAATTAACTTATATTTAGGTGTTCATAAAAAATGTGTATATTTATATATCCGTATTTACTAATATTTTATTTTCAAATAACTATAACTACATCCAGTCATTAAAAAAAATATATTTCTTACAACGCTTTATTACTAGTGTAGACTATGTGTTACTATTGCAGAAAAAAAACATGATAAAAACTAGTTCTGATGTATTTTAACTTAAAACTTATAGCCTCAAAAATTATATGCGTTACGGAAATGTGCTTATGACTAAAAGTTCTATTAATCTTCTTTTTTACAGGTGGAACCCAGCGTTACCCAAGAAAAAAAATGGGAACGAACAGGTATAATCTATCAGGTATGATATAAAATCTTTTTACACACTTGTAAAAATAGTGATTATATATAATTCTCCTTTCGATTAATTGTTTTCCGTAAAAAAAACGAAATTTAATTGAATTTAATGTATATATTATATCATCTTTATGAATGAAAGAGAGGAGAGAGAGAGAGAGAGAGAGAGAGGGGGGAGAGAGAGAGAGAGAGAGAGAGAGAGAGAGAGAGAGAGAGAGAGATAATATTACATATTACTTATCAAATCGGAAAAATATAAATTACTTCTAAAAATAACGAGTCTATTTTTCTGATATTATCAATCGCTGACATCAATTACTTCTCAAAAGAACAAGACTAATTTTCAGATATTATCAATTATTGCTTCACCAATCTATATCAAAAGCAAATAGCTACTAAATATGATATTAACTATAATTAATTTAGTTTATAATTTATTGCTAAATTAATTTATTTTTGCGCGGATAAGGTCATACTGAATACGTATTTAATATATTTCGGTAATTGAAATATACGCATGATTTTACAATAGATATTTTTTCTCTGTAATTTTTAAGATATTTATGACCCGAGAATTTACGCACTGTTTGATTTTCTGTCGAATAATCGTGGAATTGAGAGATGTAGTGAAGATAAAATGTAAATTGAATGACGAAATAGAAACGAGATATGTAGTACAAACAAATTTCCTAGTCGATTCAATTCTATCTATAATAAATTATGTAAATTGTTAGGAAACGTTTATGTAACTCATAAGCCGTTAATCACAAAAAAGTTTGCAGATATTATCGTGTTAACCTTGCAGTAACAATCACATATTAGTTATAGATATAAAGATAAAAATTACGACACAAATATCTCAGTTTCGTCCGAAAAAGACATTGCTTTTTTTGGTTCTAAATTGCACTGTCATATATATTATATTTGCATTTTTTTTGTTACATACTCATGTGGCATATTTCTCGATTTTATATAAAATAACGATCGTTACTTTGTGCAAAAGGGAAAAATTGTTTGACGCAAAAACTGTTCTTTTCTCTGTTCTATCAGAAAGTTGAAATGTTTAAAGTCACCGATATTTTTAAGATATTATTTAGTATTCCGATTAGTTTTAAGAAATTTTTAGCCAAAAAAACACGTTTATTTTAGGAAGCTATTAAATTATATTTTATTTAAAATATATTTTCCACCAAAGCATGATATAAATCGATTAATTGTTGTTGATAACGCTCAGTATTAATTGTTCGATTTAGTTTCAGCTACGATTTTTTACGCTTAGGATTATTATAGTAGATTCATTTGTCATCGCCGGTTATTATTTGATACAAAAAAACTGCTTCTTTTTGTGACGAGAAAATAATGATTAAACGATTTTGAATCGTTTTTGATTAGCCAATTCAGACAATTCGTTATATGGAACCCATTTGCCTTGTTTTTGAATCTTTCCCATTGCGTGTAAACGATCAGAAATGGTTGATTTACCAAAATTTAATGCTTCAGCTAATTGTTCAAACGTTTGAGTTGAGTTTTTATCCTACAATGCTTGCAATTTGGCATCTTCGAACTTTTTCGGTTGATCTGAACGTTCTTTGGCTTTCAAATCAAAATCACTAGCGATATACCGGATATCCGAAAAGTATCCGGTATGCGGTATTATCCGGCACTTTTTTAGTATCCGTCCGCATAGTTGGATATCATTAGTATACGGGAATATATCCGATTGACATTTTATAGCATTAAATTGTTGACATTTATTATAACACATGTTCTATAAATAAGTATGCATACTCATAATACTATAATATCTTATATACTATAATATCTATATTTTTTAAGTATAATTTTATACGGTATACAGTTATATGTGAACAATTTTATACCGATCACTTATCTCTGACACGTCCCACAAAGCTCTAAATCTCAAGATTAGTTATGATAAGACATATTTTATCTGTATATTGTACGATTTTCCAAGTTTTATCTTGATATCTTGAAAATATGCATGAAAAACGCTACGTGTTATATTACGTTCAGCCTTTAAACCGATTATGAGTATAAAACACTATAATTTTATCCACATAAGATTTTAAAACGTATGTAATTGCTGGCTACGCCTCTTTTATTTCAATGATCATACGTTAGTATTCATCCGATTCTAATATTATTCGCATATGTAACAGCTGCAGTTTGACGCGATAAGAAAATTATTCAGATAAAAAGATTCGATGTTTAGTTAATCTTAGCCTTTGATAATAACTGTGCAATATTTGCCATATCTATTTACACTGTTTTTCGCATCATGTTTCGCAGCTATAAATAATAATCTATATTAAATACGTTTTCTGCTGTATAAAGAAGTTTGCAGAAGCTCTACCTCTCACTACAAATACAAATATTTTCTTTTAGGATTTTTTTGTGTCATTTTTTCTATCATTACATCATCATCGGTTTCCCGATACCGCCGACTTTTTTTCTACCTGATTCAAAGCTTTCCGTTATCCCTACTGCGAACACAAATATTTTCCATAAACTTTTTTTCGTTACCATTACGTCGTCATCAACAGTTTCCCGGTATCATTAACTTCTGTCTTATCCGAAGCTTTTCTTTTGCAGATATTGATGGCCTTATGCGCCAATGTTGTGGTATTGGGTCCAGCAATGGGTTTCGGTTACAGCGCTGTAGCAGAATCTGCGATGAGAGCAAATAAAACTGACGGTGATTTACAACTCGATGCTAATCAAGCAAATTGGATGGGTTAGTGTCATAAAAAATTCATTCCTTCAACGAATTCTTTGCAATTTTGAATTATTAAAAAGAAGTAGTCCATTGGCAAAAGTCATTATTTCTACTGAAAGTTTTTTTGGCAATGGCAAAAAACTTGTATAATTTTTCTTATTCAAGCTATCAATAAGACCTTTATTATAAAAAATTAAGAAAATTTATCGTTTTTATTAAAAATTTTGCAGCTAAAAGAAGAATTTTAGCTCATTTTGAAACAAAACATTCGCCATTTTTATTGAATGACTGATGGATATGTATTTGCAACAGTAAGAATTCGGTTAATTTCTTTTGCACTTTTCTCCTTATATCTGTAGAGATAATTTAACTTCTTTTGCAATTAGATACACTTTTCTTTTATTTTGTACTTTATACTGTAACTGCTTCAGATATTTTTAAAATATTTAATTCAATTCATAACCAAAGAGCTAAGGAATCCAATGATTCAAATATTTTCTTCCAATTTTTTAAATATTTTTAATTATAACTGATTTTTTGCATATATAGGCTACTTAAATAAATTTAAGTTATTGTAGTAAAAGATGATTATTATATTTGCGCAACAGCTACTGTATCGGCGTTGGGTACACCTATTGGTTGCCTACTCTCGAGCGTCGTGATGGGACGAGGAAGAAAGATTAGCATGTTCGCGACATCATTGATCTCAATGGCGGGCTGGGTGATCATTTACATGTCGAACAGTTACGTACAAATCTTAGTTGGGAGATCAATTTCCGGAATAGCCACTGGCATGGCGTCTGTTCCGACGACGGTGTATGCGGCGGAAATAGCGGGACCGAAATGGCGAGGCTCGATGGTTACATGGACCAGTATCTCTATCGCTCTTGGTGTTCTCATTGTTTATATCTTCGGATATATTTTTCAGGTAAATGTTCACAAACAATAAGCATAATAATGCACAATTAATATCAAATTAGAACTAAACTGTAATATAACACAAATAAGTAAGAAGCACCAAATACGGTCGAAGCTGGATCTTGATATCTGATAATATTTCTATGTAAATTTTAAATACATATTTCAATTCGGTAAACTGTACGCTGATTACTGTCAGATTTGAAACGCTATATCATAAAACAAAGCTGAAATAATAATATCTCAAAATAATTAATCGTCAACTTAATAATGATGCTAATAAGCATCTTATAACACTGCAAAGAACTCATTGCAAAAAATATTACCAACCAGGACAGTCTTTTTCAATTTGACAAAGGCATGTAGTAATATTTGTCGCAATAATCAATAGATATATATTAATGCATAATTGTTCTTCCTCAAAGGATGATTGGCGAATGGTGGCTATAATGTGCGCTCTATTTCCATTGTGCGCGATCGCCCTCATTTTACTGGTGATACCTGAGAGTCCTTTGTGGTTGAGGGATCGAAATCGGCCCGATGAAGCGCTGGAGATTATGAAAAAGTTCCGCGGAATACCAAAAGATCAGCTGGCACCGGCGGAAGTCTTGTTTGAACTAAAACCGCGTCCGCAGAAGAAGAATCAGAACGTACTGAAGCATCTGATGAAAAAGAGCTCTCTAGTACCATTCGGCATAATGCTCAGCTTCTTCTTTTTCCAACAATTCTCCGGGATCTTCGTTGTCATATACAACGCCGTTGGAATCATGGCTAAATCAGGTGTTAAAGTGGATCCTTTCCTCGGAGCAGTATTGATAGGCATCGCTCGTTTTATAGCCAGTCTCTTAATGGCAGGTGTGTCCCGAAAATTCGGTCGACGAATACCATCGATGATTTCCGGCGTTGGAATGACGATCTTCATGGGAGGCTTGTCACTATATCTGTTCCTAGCTGAAAAGGGAACCGTCATGGCCGATAATGGAGTTGTCCCGGTGATTTGCATGGTGATGTACATATTCACAAGTACTTTGGGTTTCCTGGTGGTACCGTTCGCTATGGTAGGAGAAGTGTTTCCGTCCAAAGTTAAAGATATATTGTCCGGCATGACGGTCGCCATGGGTTATCTCTTCAGTGCGATAACCGTTAAGACATATCCAGATATGGAAAAGCTGATGAACATGCACGGCGTGTTCCTTTTCTTCGCGATCATATCTTTAATCGGCGCAATATTTGTCTTATTATTCTTACCTGAGACAAAAGGAAAGACTCTACGTGAGATCGAAGACATGTTCTCGACGAAAAAAAAGGCCTTCGAATTGCAATCGATGGAAGAGGTAGTCAAAGAAGTAGTTGTTCCGACTTCTGTCGATCTTCTAAGAAATTGAGTATACTTAATGCTTCAACTAATTGTTAATTAGATTTATTTAATAAAATATTGCACGACGACTCTAAACTTTAATAGTCGGAAACCGAGACATGTCCGGCCACTGGGACATTTACCTTATTTGCTTATGCGGACAAATAACTGTCAAGAGAGTAGATAATATTAAATACATGATCGTCGAAACATACATCTATACAAATGTTAGGATACCTCTACATAATTAATAAATCACAAAAATTTTGTTAGTTCACAAATGCAAACACAGAATGAAAATCATTATTTGTTTTTCCATTGCGTGCGAATGGTTTTCATCTGCGTGTATCTTACGTGCGATGATCGTCATTCTGCATCAGCATTTGTAAACTACGTTTTGCGATTTGCGAATTATGTAGCGGCACTTCACGGTCAAAAAGTTTTTAAATTTAACACATTTTCCAAACGGTCCACTCAAATTTTTGTGTTAATTTAACATAATATGAATATGTTAGAAAATAACATAAATATTATGTAAAAAATTAACACAAGAAGAGTAATACTTTGACACAATTTAAAAACAAATTTTATGTTAAATTAACGCATTTATAATGTTAAATTTAATTGAAATTAGATGCTATTTTTACATTTTTAGTTTAGACGATGCCTCTGTGATATTTAATATATGCAATATGTATAGATTTAACAGATATTTACTGTTACAAAGAGAAAATAACACAAAATATCTTTTCACATCTTTTATAAATACGTTATACGTAAAGATTTCTTATCATATATTTCGCAAAGAAATTAAAGAAAGTATAATACGTAAAGATATTTGTTTAAAGCTAACAAAGAGAAATAAAACGTATTACGATGAAACCCTGTTGTCATCTCGATAAAATCACATCGATTTTGCCATTACGAAAACAGTGCCATATATTAGTACGTAGGTCTATACTGTAAAATGTGTTCACAAATGCCATTGTAATGAGAGTAGGTTTGTTGCGGGTCTCGCAAGAGAGATATGTAATCTCAAAGATAATATTTTGATAAGGTAATACGTATTACACTGTATTAAAACTCAATGTATACAGAGTGTCTGATAATAATTAATGACTAAATTCTTGTATAGAGACAAAATGATTAAACTGAGTAGAAATGTTTTTTTACCATTTTGCAATTTTCGCAATAGTTAACGGTCGGACGAAAGGATACGTGCTTATTCGGCGATTTTTGGAAATTAATATCTCGTCAATCATTGCGAAAATTGCAAAGACTTATTTAACCGACTGTCGAAATGACAAGACACATACTGTTCTCGCAGTTATTTGTTAAAATTTGACGATAATTTATAACATATTAACGAGTTACAAAATGTTACATAAGAGAGATTCACTGTTCAGTGTAGAAGCGTCGACTGTGTGAGCTTGAGTTCTCATTGCCACTGAGCTTTCTAACTTTGTGAGTATGTGACTTACCTCACAACAGTAAACGGTTCAATTTTTGAGATGAAAAACGTTGGAGATATCGTTTTGTCATGCAATACTCCAATCGTTGCGCTAGGGTGAAAGATTGTTGATGAAGACTCAAACCATGAGTGGAAACGTTCAAAGTTAAGGTTTATATAGTTAGTATTAAGAAAAATTGCGCTAACTGATAACCAGCGTCGACTCTTATTGCCAGTATTACATATTTAATGGTTTTATTAATTGCAAAGACTTTTTTTACTCAATTTAATCCATTCTGCCTCTATACGAGAGTTTAATCATTAATTATTAGTCATCCTGCATACACTTATTATTCAATATCTTAATAATAGTACAATTATTGACACAATATCGTTCAAATATTAGCTCTATATATCCCTAATGTTTAATCAATATATCGCCAATAATTTTCTACTATTTGGAACATAGTTTGTATATCTTCAAAATTATCCAAACATATCGTTCAATTTTAGAGATTCTCCTGTTACAGGAAAGTACATTAAATATCATCGTAGATGGTAAAGATCTAAAGGAGATATTGCGTACAATCGATAGCATTTTATTGCATAATACGCATAATTAATTAAAATTTATTCATTTTAATATAAAATTACTACTCAACAATTACAAAAATTATGAATATAAAATTGAATGAAGGCACGCAAAATTTATTTAAATACTAAATGCGCAAATAATTTATTCCTAATTTATTTTTCATAAATCGTCTTCTCGTAAATAATTAACATGTTAAATTTGATAAGGTTGACGGATTAACACGATGATAACGATCAACAGTTGATTCGATAAACACAGGAAGGAGTTTCGCATTTGCGTATCATATCTGTTTATTTAAAACTGACAAGTTGCGATAAAATAATCAGAGTTTTCATAGCGATTGTCATTTTATAAATTTATAACAATTGTCTTTTACATGAATGTCATTTTTCTTTGTACAGCGCACGCGCGCGCGCGCACACACATACACACACACACACCCACACACACAACAATATTTTTCGCGAAAAAAATGCGATGATATTGATGAAAATTTACGAGCTTTACAGTATATCAATTCATCGCGCGACTGATTGATAAATTATTTTCGAATTAATTATGTCATTTATTTAAGTTATATTAAGTATGTATTATATATGCCAAGATATAAAAATACATATATATCATGTATATACATATGTGCGTCTCATGTATTTTATTAAAATCTTATTAAAATCTTAAATAATAAATTAACAAATAGTGTAACAACTACGACAATTAAATAACAAACACAAAATAATATACAATTTATGAAATGTGAAAGTGTGCACAGTAAAAAAGTTTGTGTTAAATTTAACTCATTTTACATATCCCAAACGGTCCACTCAAATTTTTGTGTTAATTTAACATAAGATGAATATGTTAGAAAGTAACACAAATATTATATAAGAAATTAACGTAATACTATGACACAATTTAAAATTGACAATGTTTGACATGACAAATTTTATGTTAAATTGACAATGTTTGACATGACAAATTTTATGTTAAATTGACACATTTATAACGTTAAATTTAAGTGAAATTAAACTGTTATTTTTACATTTTTAGTTTAGACGATGCCTCTGTGATATTTAACATATGCAGTATATAGATTAACATATAGATATAGATTTAAGATATGTACTGTTACAAAAAGAAAATAACACAAAATATCTGTATCTTTTTACATATAAAATATGTAACTAGTTGTACAGAAGACATTTCTTCAATAAAATTAACATTTATAATATAATATTAAATCAACACACACATTTTATGCACTTATTCTTAGAATTTACGTTTTAAAACTACATTATTTTTATGTTATGTTTATTTACCTATAAATTATATTATTTCAACACAGAGAAATGTTAAATTTTAATTTAACACAAAATATTCAAATAACACAATCATATTATGTTAAATTAAAATTCGGATATGTTAAAAATTCAACACAAAATTTTAACAAAGATTTGAGTGGACCATTTCTAACACAAATACAAAATGTTTTTTACTGTGTGAAATATGTAGGGTTCGGTGGAGAAACGAAGCGAAAAAGGACAGAATGATTAATATGATTACTGACAATAATAATAATAAGCGATATTAATATAAAGTAATTGAATGTGTAATAATAATAATATAATGCACTAATAAATGCTCGATATAATAAAAATGAATTATTACTTGCGAGGTGGTACGGGAAGAGAACTACTTTGTTGAGAATAATTATTATTTTATCAAATATAATTTTAATTAAAAATGCAAACATTTTGAAAACAACTATAAAATTTTCATGTATCATTGTAATATTCTAATTCTATTAAAAACTCTATTCCTATTTTCTGCTCCAAAAATTACTCTTCGAGATTACTTCACCTCATAAAATGTAACGATATGACCAAGACAGAGAAGTACATGTGTGATGATTTAACAACAACATTTACTTAATATGTATATCAAGAAGAAAAGAGAAAGAAGAAGAAGAAATAAAATAGCGATGCTGCAATATATAAATTTTACATATGCAAAATGCGCACTTCGCACTTGTCTCTACATATAAGTAAAAATAAAATCTTAGGCCTTCGAAAGGTAAAAAGTACAAAATTAAAATCTTTTGCAAAATCTTGTTGCAAAAGGATTCTGTATCATATAGCACAAAAATATGTACTTAATGCGTAAATTCTTAACGGTAAGTTTATAAATAATTTAAATACCTCTAAATTTGAAGGATTTGTTAATTAATTTTAATCTTCTTCAAAGTAAATTTCAGAAAAATTTTCATTTTATATTTCAATCATGTTATACTTGTAAATCGTTTGATCTTGGTTTTGGCACTTTAATGTGACAATATTTTATTAATATAACAAGTCAAGAGATTTATTTTTTAAATAGTTATTAAATGATAAGCAATATATAATGCTTTTTTAAAACTATTTTCATTTATAATCGAAAACTTAATCAATTATCTTTACCTTTAATAGACCAAAGATGTTATAAATTGAGTTTTGTATACGATAATTTGTAATTTTTACTAATTCAAATATAAAATAAAAATAAAAAGTTTTTTAGAGTAGATCGAAATTAAAATTTTACAATTACAATGTAATTGTAAAATTTTAATTTTACTTTTTATTTTTATTTTATATTTTTTTTTTTTTTATTATGTCATAACTAAAAGAGCACTAAATGCTTTCTCAAATCAATTATCTATGATGTAAAATATTTTTTATAGATATTCATGTTAGTCAATTAAATCAAAACAAGAAAGGGAGAGAGAGAGAGAGAGAGAGAGAGAAATAAATATATTTTATAGAAAGTAAAATTATATATAACAAAGATTTGAACTAACGAAACTGGGCTCCGCGCATATTCGCGCCAAGAGCATGAGTCGAGGAACGATTCAATTAGCTATCTTAACGATCTAGTAATGTCAATATTCTTCGCTCGTTCTCGTATCTAACCTTCCCTACGTAAGTAAAGCTTCGTTGGAATCAAAAGCCTCTTTTTAGCTGCTGGTCCTCCGCTACGCATAACGTTAATAAGAACTTTGCCTATGTGCAAAACACTAGTCTTAGTTCGATAGCCATCAAGTAAATTGAGTTAAATATCGAACAATTTTTTTTCAAATTTGCCTTCTGATCGAATTTAATTGATCTCTTTAATCGCTGATGTTCCGCGTAATTGACAAAGTTTTCAGGAGCCCAGCTCGTGGTTGGATTATGGACGAGAAATCAAAGTCACGCTCCGATTTCATCAGCCAAATTCATTCTTTCTCATTGATTTATTCTTTTGCATTTTCTATCCTACCGTTTTTCGAAACGGACCTTGAAAGTGTTCGTAGGAAGTGCCAGGTTGCCGATAGGAACCTTGTAGATCTCCTTCTCTACTGGCAATATGTTGAAGTTCTTCAGCAGGGTGGCTATCGTCGAGAAGCCGATGTATTGAACCAGCTTGTAACCCATGCAAGATCTTCGGCCGCCCCCGAAAGGCAGAAAGTGTTCTGGTTTCAGCAATTTGCCATTCTGTATGAATCTCTGAGGCATGAATTCTTCAGGAGAGGTCCATAACTCCTCCGACATATTTAATTCATAATTGTTCAGGAAAATAAACGTGTCCTTCTCTATTTTGTAACCTAGAATAAGATCAGAATTCAAATAAAATCAACTGTTACAATTTTGGTTATATTAATAAATATATTGATATTAATATTATTCAAAATCAATAAAATTCTTAAATAACTATTTATATAAAGATTTTCAACTTCGATTTACAGTTTCATAAATTTCTGTAAATTATAAAAGCAATTACTTTCATGCCAAGACAAGCACTACAAGAAAAGAACAGTTTTTTTGAAGTATTAAAAAATTTCGCTAGATACAGATATAAAAATAATTTTCTCAGACTATTAAAATAATGTAGAATACTCCAACTGTTTACGTGACCATTTTGACTATTTATCCATTTTGACAATGTATTAAAAAAGGAGAGAAAATTACTCACCGGCTATGGAGCTATCCTGGTTGGCAACGTGCGGAACAATCGGACTGGCGATCAACCTGATTGCTTCAAGAATGATAGCTTCCGTATACGGCATATTTCCTCTGTTCTCTAATCCAATGAACTTGTTCGTAGTCTCGATCCCGTCGATTTCCATCTGCGCTGTTTTCTGTACGTGCGGTCGTGTAACCAGGAATCCCAGAATCTTTATTAGAAAATTACCGACTGCCGAGTGACCTCCAACGATATCTTCCAGCGCGAACATTATCATGTTCCACGTCATCTTGGGCTCAGCGTCGGTCTTGATGTGATTTATCAAACAATCTATGTAGTCTACCTCAGGTATGACCGACTTCCAGCTGGTCGCGCGATCTTCAATTACGTATTTCTCCACGAACTCTCTGATTTTGTGGGTCCAAGTTGCCATCCTCGTCATGTTACGCTGATGGAGTGGCATTAAAAACGGCATAAAATCCGCGGCGTATCCCTGGTTTACTTCATAGAAGACCTTGTCGAAATTCTTGACCATCTGGCTAAAGGAATCGTGACCGTACTCGAAGCCTCGCGAGCAGAGGTACTTGAAGAAGATGTTCGCGCACGTGTGCAATATCAGCGGCTTGGCGTGCATGCTGATACCAGAGATGCCGGTCAGGTGGTTAATCAGCCATTCCATCTCGTTGCCGATTATGCCGTTTAACTGGTTGTAGCGCGTGGTAAAGGAGCGCGGGAAAGTATGCCCTCGTAGCATCTCTCTTCGCGTTTTCTGGAGGTCTGACCAGTTGCAGAATGCCAGAGCTGTAAGAAAGAGGAAGAACGATTTAATCGTTATCCTATCTCAAATGTCCAATTGACGTCGATACTGACGTCGATACTTTTATTAAAAATTTATGCATTTTGATTTATTTTGTTGTGGAAAAATATATTTAAAAAATAATCGGAATAACTATCTTTTTCTCCTTATTTTATTTAAAACAATTTCAAGACGTCCTTCTCCAAATGTAATATCAATTAGTTTTGCTTTCATCGCGTTGCAATTTATAGTAACTCTCAACGGAAGCAGCTGACGTCAGGGCTGCCGTGGTGGTAAACGTATATATTCCACGAATGTATGGCTCAAATTACTAAATCAAGAAAAGAATGATCAGCACGACTGGCGGCTGCGTTGAACTTGGCCTTATTACCGTCCCAGTGTGCGTAACAACGCGTTCCGAAATATCATCGTTTTGCAGAAAAAAAATTCGCACACGCTCCCTTTCTACTTCGCGCACCTTCGCACGCATCGCGTACGCGGAAATGTTACGCGAACGCAGCTAGACAATACGGCATCAATTCCCCAGCGAACACGGCAGAAAATCGATTCTCCGCTCAGCGCGCTTAATATGGAATCGAAGCGGGAGAAGGGACGGGCAGTAGGAAGTGACCCGGTTTCTCGTCATCCGTGCAGGGCGTCCGAGAACCTGAAGAGCAGCAGCGCGGTTCTCCCGCACTTGTTTTTCCTTGATATAATCCAGCGAATGTTATCAAATCAGGAATAAATGAATTATAAAATTAATTACAGTATAAAAAAATTGTTTTTTAGTGTTCTATAACAAATATTTCTTGAATATTTTATATATTTTTCCATGATCGGATGATCAAATTAAGAGATAAATAAATTACAATACAGAAAAATTTTTAAGTGTTCTATATATATCCAGTATTTTTTTAGTTTTTTACACAATTAAAAATATGTTACGGATTTCTTAATAACAAACGATTAAATGAACGTAATATTAGATGTCTGACGAAAGCTAAATTAGAATATGCAAACGTTGAGAAAGGTTAATATAGAAAAACATATCATTAATTTATTGCGCGTAACGAAAAAGTCAAGGGATTAGTAGCTAATAATAATACTCATTCTGCAATAAATAAAGCACTTTATACAGGTGACCGTATTAAGAGCTGTGCTGGCGCATGTGACGTGAGCGCGAAATTAAAATATGCCGTTGCAACGCGTACGAACGTACGCAGTGGAAAGAGTTAATGCGATCGTCTCGGATCGCGCAGGGGTAAGATGGCGCGGCAGCGGCGATTCCGATGGATCAGCCTTGATCCTATTTTCCGGCTGCCGGGTGAGCCAGGAACGCGTGAAAGTGGTACCGTGACCTTTTCCGCCTGCACTTGGTACCGCTTCTTAAGCTGACCTTAGCATGAGTTTCGGCGCGGACGAGCATGGAATATGCGTACGCGACAAGTAAATCATACGTCGTGCGTAAACTATGCGTGAGTATATGCGCGACGCGCGACAAGGTCATTAGCATGCAATTTTTTCAGAAGCTCCCTAACGAGGTGCTAATGAGCTGTGAACTTTCGGCCGATGCTGTATCGATGATTTATAATAATCAATCGGAATTTCTGATGTCTCTGCCGAAAGTGTGATCGGAAAACATGCTCGCAACGTGACTCAAATCGCTGAGAGAGTGATTTGTTACACGTGCGTAATTGATCTCTGTTTCGTCAAACGGTTTAAGAGTGTTAACTGACCACGGATCATCCTCATTCGATTTATTAATTAGTAAGATTGATAGGATAATAAATTGTCCAAAAAACAGCTTCAAATGCATAAGATGTAAATGTATAAGATCTGCTCTACAATTTTTTTTTTGGCTTTATTGATATTAATTTAGCATATTATAAATTCAAAAGTTAGATATAATTTTGTGCTAATTGATTCTTAATTGCTGAAACTTGTAGAAATAATAAAAAATAGGATACTTACAATTCTCCTTGTTGCCACAGAAGAGGAGATGATATCTAACGAAGTTTGGCCTAGAGTCGAAGTGGTGGCCCTTGACGAGCAAGACCTCCTTGATGTTCTCCAATCCATTGATGACGACGCAAGGTACGGATCCCATTTTGAGCTTGATTATCTGGCTGTTGTAGGCCTTGACGAGGTCGCCAAAAGCCTTGTAAGGCACATCGTAACGTCCCAAAATATGAAGAGAGCCCAAAATTGGCCATGGTTTCGGTCCAGGTGGATCTGGTAAGTCGGATGGCTCATCGCCGTTATATAATTTCTTCGGGTTCTTCTTCAATCTAATATGGTCCATCACGATCAAGACCAAGGCCACCAGAACGATGGCGAGCAGGAAATACGTCGTGGCGCCAATAAAAATCATCCTTCAGCACGATCACAAATTTCTTTACTAAAGAAAATCTTCTGCCTCTTCTTCCTTTTTCTTTTTTTACAATTATTTCTTTCTTTTTTTCTAACTATTTGAAAAAATTCGTTTCCCGATTTTTCTTATGAATATGTTTTGCTATCAAGATATCTCGACCGTGCTTGTCTTCTAGGACTTTAGTTTATATGCTTTCTGCAGGATATAGATTCCTTTAGATCGAAGCACGAGTTAGTCTTGATAATCGGGCTGCTTTTGCCAATATCTCCTGATAAGACGATCCTTCGAACTCTTAAGCAATCTCTCTTGCTCACTTCGTCAGAAATGTCAACAATAGTCGACCCTTCCAAGACGATCTCGGACGTGATATCTTCACCGCGAATGAGTATCAGTCGATCGGGACGCGAGCTCCTTGTGGCCCGTCTGTGAACGGTCCGCCGATCTGACTCGGTCTGTGGGGATAGGATGGTTGTCCGGCTATCTTATATAGCCGGGCGTAATGTAGTCAGCACATTTGCGTCGAGCACTGTGCGCCTCAACCCCATACATATGGATTCATGTTGAGACGAGATGGGCAACAGGAGAAGGAAGGAAGGAGGAGGAGGAGGAGGAGGTGGTGACGATAGAAGTGGAGGAAGACGCGAAAGAGGAGGAGGAGGAGGTGGTGGACACTCTTGTACGGATTATAAGAGCGTACCCCTCTGCCTCTGCTTAAACAGAGACGAATTTTAAGAAAACCTGAAGGGACATACTTACTCGCGTATGGGTTGGTGGATCCGCAGCCTTCAGAGCAGAGAGAGAAGGGCTGGAAGAAGGCAGACGCGGCAGCGGAGGGATGATCGCGGGAATGTCGGGGAAAGGGGGAGAGGAAAAGGGCCCCGGAGGCGGTGGAGCAAAGAGCAAACCTACGTAGTGGTAGGGACGGGTGCTAGAGGAAAAGGTGGGGAGAAGAATCGCCCAGTAGGGCCCGTGGCCTCCTGGGCCCAGGCTGTACAAACGAAGGGACGCTTCTTGCCCTTGACTTCTCTCTTTAAGGTGCCATCGAGTTTTCTGGCAGCAAAGTAGTGTGCGAGCGTTTACACTACGCGTACTCGCAGCTACGCTGGGACCGACTCGATCGCCGCGGTACCACCCGATGTACTCTCGCGGCCGAGAATGTCCAAGTCGGTGATCGACGGTAATTCGCTTTTGGTACACCACGGGGTACGTGGACGGAGAACGAAGTTACCTTTTTCACGTGGTAGCCGGCTGATCGGCTCGACACGACCGGCATGACGTTTTCAAATTCTTTAAAGAGTTATATGAGAACAAAATCGTGCAACAATTAAGAAAGTAGATTATGGTTACCCTGTGCGCCAAGAAACAGAATAAAAGGGAAGAGAAATCCGCGAATTTTCATTATAACAAAATAACAGCTCAGTCATATATAAAATAATATAACAAAAAAGCAAATGAGTGTCAAGCGCTGTAGTTAGTGCGCATAAATTAACAATATCGTGTTATTATTAGAACAAATACAAGTAGATTGTCCGAGAATAAATTACAAATAAAATGTCAGAACGTTTCGATTCATTATGCTCGCGTGAGTTCCAGTCATAAGAACTAAAGTTGTTAAATACGTAAAAAGAGTATGTCATTCACAACGTTGCAAAACCGAGTGATCTTAATTCGGTCTAATATTATATTATCCACAGAAAGTTGAAAACTATAGAAAAAGCAGTAATTCATAAAATTACATCAATTCATAAGGCAATATGATGATAAAAGATTGTCTATTCATTAATTGTGTTTAATATTAATTTGTTCGTACTTTTGTTTATAAAAGGACGAATAAATTAATATTTAAAATAATCAATCAATAGTCACGAATTAAAAACGATCATGTTAAATAAAGATGTCGGGAAATTAAAAAATATTATAAGCCAGTCATATAAATTATCCTTATCATGATCGAATAAATTATTTATCTCCATTGGCGAATCCACAGGGAGAGGCCATGAAGACCATAGCTCTTCCCTTGGAGTCTCCTTTTTTTAAAAATGTTTGTAGCAAAATGTTATATAATATTTTTAATATTTCTTTTAAATACTTAATCATAATTTTGATATTCAAAAAATATTTTTTAAGATTCCTATAGATATAAAAAACGTAGATTCCTTTATGTTACTCTTCTTTTGTATTAATATAATTTTTTTTTAATGTTTTATAAGTTATACATTTAAATAATACTTTTTCAATATAATAATTTAAATAATAATAATTTATAATATCCTATTTTTTTTTATGTGCCTTAAAAAATTTCACTTACGACGCGCTAATGCCCCCTCCCCCTGCCCTCCCTTGACAAATTTCAGACTCCTAATATTTGTCACTGTCATTTTCTATCACTGTCAATGGGAAACACATTACGCCGTAATTAAAAAATAAACTGAGCAATAGCTCGCATTTAAAAACTTATACTTTATTATATTCCGTTTTGACATTGTAAGGAAACATTAACGCTTTATTATACGTGTAGCGATCATCATTTTTGCGAAACTTTTCCTCCGCGTTACATCGCGGCAGACTTTGTTTACGTCTGGAACGACTTTTTGTATCGCGAAAAATCAATCGGTCGATCTAGAAGCTAAATCCGTCTCAGAAAGATGCTGTATGGCGTTACGTAAGACACCGTGAAACAACTATGCGAATGCATTTTGTTCGACGAGAAGGAAGTGAAATACATGCAATTCTAATGATGTCTTCTTTTCCTTTCATCCATATTAATTTAGTTTACCGTAAACATTGTTTAAAAAAAAAACAAGCACGTTTCGTCAGTCTTCGAATTTTGCTTGGAATAATGAAAAAGATAAGTCACATGTATACGTGCGATGTATACATTTGTGTAATTACAATATAGTAAGAAAAATCAAGAATTAAAATTCTTGTCCTGAAGATGTTTGAGATTAACATGTCTGCATCTTCCATTCTGTGAATGTAAAAATAGAAACACGATGTTATTCTTACAATAAGAAACATATATGCACAACCTGCACACTATCGATATCGAGAACTTATATGTTCCGTTTTTCTGATGCATAAACGATTTATAAACTCAGAATGAATTCTATAAAAGTCACCTTCTGAATAAGAATATATATTAACGATAGCAGAAAAAAAAATGTAAATTAAAAGTAAATCCAGCGGAAGAGAAGTAATTTGGATAAAGAAGCACAAGATAAGGCAAATACTCTTGACCCTTACAAAAATCTAATTTAATGCTGGCCAATTTAATACTGGCAATTATTCATTTTGAATATTAAAATTCACTCACCACTACTATCTCAGATTATGACGTTAGAAGCAAAAAAATAAAAATTGCAAGATATATTAATACGGAAATATATTTCAAACAACACTTACAATCAATAGAACCGACTTATAAAATTTACTCTTTTTTTGTTTCATTAAATAAATCATACCTAACCAAAAACTGAGCTACGATTATAACTTTGGAAAACTGTCAAATTAATAATAATATTGTATATAAAAGAAAATATGTGATTTGATTTTTTCCCGAAACAAGAGAATAGTTTTCGATATATTTTATAAGTGTATTCTATCGATTGAAAATATTATTTTATTGAAAAATATTTCTATTCGAATATAATTTGTAAGAATTTCTATTATGCATTTTCTCATGTCTCTGAGGTTACAATCTGAGATAACAGTGATGAGTGAACAAGAGCCCTAAAAGCACTACTGACCAACATTACTTACTTTTAAAAGCATTGCTCAAGTTCAGTGCTTCTAATACTCAAAATAATTAATACTAAAAAAAAAAAAATCAAAAACTGTCTTCCGGTATGAAATATCTGTAATGAGAATTCGTTCAAATTAATATGAATAAAGAATGAGAGTTATGGTGGTACGTATGTGCACCTATCCTCCGCCGGATCCTCCCGCTGCCCCCCCGGGGACCGAGTGGTATGCCCCCACCGATCAGTGCCGCGGTTTTTTTCCCTCTCACTGGCCGCGACAGTAGAGAGATTACTTCATCCGTATCGAGTCGTATTATCGAGAGTCGATTTCTGGGAAGCTAGCGGTACCGGCTT
>NW_017298876.1:1053224-1066105 GCF_001594075.2 Trachymyrmex cornetzi
TTTTTTTTTCGATTTTATAATTCTCGTATTTTTCCTCTTATACTTGCAAATAATTGACAATGAGAGGAAAGTGTTTGTTGTAAACGTGGCTACAATCGCATGGTAAAATAACTATGCTTAAGGTGGTTCTTTGATAAATCGAGTTACCATAGAAATATCTAATTTTTTTTATATAATGAAGTTGGTACCGAAAATAACATGTGCAAAATATGTTAGATTAAAGATGAAATAAGAAAGAACAGAAATGTTGAAAATGTAACTTTTCATGTATAACTTAGTGACAGATAAGGCTCAGAGATGCTTCTTTGACTAACTGCACACAAATCTTACCATAGACTTTTCTCAAAAACCAAATTATGATAGTTTGAAAAATTTTAATGGTCACAAAAAAGTAATAGGTCAACGCCATTCTGGAAAGATATTTACGTGGATAAACTTGCATATAAATTTAATCTCGAAAAGTAAACATAATCTCGCCTTGTTTTCGTTCAATGAAGATGTAGCTCTTTGACGTACTATCGTATCTTTCATACTATTTCATTAAGATATACACACAGTTTTAATATTTTATCCAAATTACTCAGAATTTGTAATTTTGAATGGGCCTTGGTGAGGCACCCCAATTTTTCAGCATTTTACTAAAGAACTACCTTTTAAGAATTTTATTTTTAGTTATTATTGCTATAATATTGTGGAAATGTCCACTAAGGAGGCCTGACTCGAAGCTTTGTGGTCGGCCGCAGCGTTTCGTCCTGGTCCCACTACTAGACTCATCAGTAAGGCGATGTAGTGTGGAACTTGCCTTAGACGCCTGGAATCCAGAATGATATTCTATTTAAAGGGAATTCGCACTTACGCGAACCGAGTGAGTCCCGTGGACCTCTAGTGGCGAGTCGCCACAAAACTATTTTTCAATTCGTCCTGGTCCCACTAGACTCATCAGTAAGGCGATGTAGTGTGGGACTTGCCTTAGACGCCTGGAATCCAGAATGATATTCTATTTAAAGGGAATTCGCACTTACGCGAACCGAGTGAGTCCCGTGGACCTCTAGTGGCGAGTCGCCACAAAACTATTTTTCGATCTGTATTTAGCTATTTTAAATACTTTAATAAAACCATTCTTTCTGTGTATCAACTAAATATATCATATAAAATTACAGCTTTCTTTGACACATTATAACCAAAAATTTTTTTTTACACGTTTTACCCAAATTTTTGTTGCTATAGCAAAATTTTAGTTCATAGAACAGAATAATTTTTCTAGTGAACCATAATTATTTTACGATGCAATTATCGCAAGTACCAAATACTTCTCTCTCTCTCTCTCTCTCTCTCTCTCTCTCTCTCTCTCTCTCTCTCTCTCTCTCTCTCAGAATTTAGATATTAATAAAAATAATTAATATCCCTGAAAATAAAAATCGGAGTGTAAGACGAATATAACAGAAGCGGGAGAGTAACAGAAGCGTAAATGAAACTTCTAGGAGATGAAAATTGAAAATCAAAATATAAAAGGAGCATAAATGCTTCTTTCATATTTCAATTGTCGCCTTTTAGAAGTTTCGTTCACGCTTCTAGTACGCTCCCATTTACGCTCCGATTATTATTTTGATCAGGGATGTATTATAAATACATATTAAGGAAGAACTGAATACATTTGATTAATACTGTGTAATAAATTGTATCACTAAAAACCGAAATAAAAGTGAATCGTAAATGTAATTATTTCAGAGAGAGAGAGAGAAAGAGAGAGAGAGAGAGAGAGAGAGAGAGAAAGAGAGGCGAAGCCAAAGAAAGTGAGATAAACAGCTCGATGACACACTTTTGTCAAGTACTCAACAGCAATGAAGGACGAACTGAAACAGCACCATTACTTATGGCGCGAATTCATATTCCTTACCATGCTTATTTACATATTTAAATAATTAAGAAATGTTAAAGTGACGAATTGTTGAAAGAATTCTCAAGTTGAAAATAAAACAGATTGTTTTGAAGTATTGTTTAAAAATACGGAAAAAAAAAACTATGTCGTTTTCGGTCCGTCAATTTCCATCACAATGTTCATCTTCATTCGCGTTAAATCTTTGACGATGTCTTCTCCTTGAGACAGTACGATGCATGGCCAAGATTCGTATTTGATATTTATTCTCGGCTGATTTTGATGGTCACACCGTCGATCTGGTCGCAGATAGATGCGTCGACGATAAAAAGTGTGGCAGATATATTCCAAGACGACCGGTACGAAGGCGACCAGCACCGAAAATCAAGGTTATCCGGATTAGCAATGAATAAGATTGGTAGCGGGATGCGGTGATGGTCGCCCGCCTTGCAACCCCGCTCGTCCTTTTGTCTGGATTTGTAGGACAGTGGAAGATAGAGAGCTCTCCGAAGACCGCCACCGCAGCCCATCACCATCGAATCTGGTTGGCGCGCTGAAAAATCCATCTCTTCTACCCCGGCGTCATTGGTCCCTCGATGTTTTTGCACTTCATACACAGAAAACAAATAAAATACTTTGTCGTTCTCTAATGCGCAAAAGTGCGACATCGATTACGACATACCTGTGATTTATCTGCGTCCTATTTGAAGACCTCGAGGACTATTGTCACGAAATAAACATGACTTAAAGACATTTTCGCATTATTCGCAACTGCGCCACGTGCTACTCATACAAGGTCTTTCTGGATCCAAGCTATTATAACAGATCTAGCGAATAATTTCTTTCATTAGCACAAATAAAACATCTATTTCATCAAAGAGGATTTTGATGCCTAATAACATTTTCTTGTTCAAGTAAACTATGCGCTGATTATAGAGTATTTATTGGTCCTGAAATACAATCCTAGACTGAAGCCGAAATACATAATATCATAAATGAAATTGACATGTAATTTATTACTATTGACACTTATGAACATCTTTAAAAAACTGTAAAGAATTTATTGCAAAAAATATCATCTGAGCCGGAATTTATTCCGTACAAACGTCTTATCACTTTGATCATCGAAACAATTCCTTTTATACTTGAATTTTAATTGTTTTATTGTCTGCGAGAACTTTTATACAACACTAAAAAAAAAGTAATTAACTACTTATTTTGATTATTAAAAGTCATTTGGTGCTTTTAATACTCCAAAAGAGGTGCAGTCCAGTTAACACTATAAATATTTTAAAGCGTTTGATTGATCATTAGAAGAAAAAATTATACTAATTGATCAATCAAAGAATACTTCAAAGCATTTATAGTATAAAGTGAACCATAGCCAAAATAAATAAATAATAATAAATAAAATTGACTGAGGAATGTCCGACACACATTAGCGAAAAAGGTCATGTTCAATTAAAGCAAATCTTGATGCCTAATAATATTTTATGTGATTGTTTTACAATTTTAAATCGATTATTTGTCAGTCTTGAAACTGACAACAGTCCTAGACTGAAGTTAGAGTACATAATATTGCACGTTTAAATTAAAAAGCAACTTAATATTGCTCATGCTAATAAGCATATTTAAAACATTGTAAAGACTTTACAAAATAATATTTAAAAAAGAATTGCAAAAGAGAATTACAAAATTCCTACGTAATTATTATCTTTTAGCATTAAATTAATCAGTATCAGATTTCTATAGAACAAATTCACATGATTTGATAGTTCCTCCATAAGAGATGAGAAAATAATATATATTCTATCAGCGTCAACCAGCAGTCATGTCCGGATCAATAAATTCGTCAATAAATTCAAGAAGCTCGTCGAAACGTAGGTATATAGGTATATAATGGATGGATGGGAAGCGTGTTGGAAGGAGACATGCAAATGAACAGAAAATCGACGCTGAGTCGGCCGAATCACATTTAGACAGACGGCAGGATTCCAATGCGGCTCGACGAGTTGCGTAAGAAATTATTGAAAATGTAACGGGCGTACTCCCCTGCAGCCCCGTCTGCAGACGCGACGCGACGCGCGACGGTAGATCGAGAGCATGCACATGCGAGATATCTCCTTGCGAGGCGCGTCCGCGCTGACACGCTCGATCTGCGTGTAGCGGTCGTGCATTGAGCTCTAACGGTCAAGAGAGGCGCTCTTTTATATAAGTACGGATAAGCGCGGTGCGTAACGTAACGCGACCAGGGGCGAACGGGAACAGATATCCCGGCCGATGGATATGGCAATTGCAAAATTCGCGACGAATACATTTATGTACAAATCAGACTTCGCGCTACTTCGCGCGCCCCATGGGCTCGACGCTTCGCGTCTTCTGCGCCTTTCCGTGAATCGTTACGAGAAACGATAGACATATGCCGATTGAAGGTAAAATCAAAAAGGTAAAATATAAAATTGAAAAATTGAAGCTTTTTTTCTATGCCTCGATCTGAACACGAAAAGTCCTAAGTTTCTCTTTACATCGACATTTTTTTCATTACGTGAAATTCTTTCATCACATTTCCGTTATATTGAGCTAAGGCATTTTTTAAGATGAATGGAATTTCGACAATCCGCGTAATTTGATCGGCTGCTATATTGGCATCTAATTTCAATCTCGAAAAAAACTGACAACTCTTTTTGGCAAAAAATTTGACACTTTGATTCTTTGCCACTTCGCTTTTTTTGTCGAAAATGACGAAATGCCAAATCTTTTTTTCTATCTTTACTAATTGTAAAGTGATATCGCTAAGAATTTAATTTCGCAACGATATCAACATTTATTTCACGAATATTAGCGTCGAAAGTGTATTAGAAACGTGGAGTAATAATGTTAAGATTATATTCTAAGCTGTACATTCTTTAACGTCATACTTCAGTAATTAACTTTAATGTAATAATATCAGGAATAACGTAAGGATTTATTCGCGCTAAAAAGTACCTAGGTCATTACCGAATCGTCTCGTTCGTCGATCGCGAACGCGGAATCGTTACGTCAAAGCTCTCTCGTAACCGAATAAATGAATAGGTATTTGGTTCTAGATCGAGCCAGTGCGAATATTAACACTCACGCTATAACGGAGCTTCGCGAATAGGAGTGAGAAAAAGTGACAACAACAAAGTAGTCCATTTCAACGCAACTTGCCACTTGCAACTTTTCGAATTATCCTCTTTGCGGCCACTGCGTATAAAACACATTTTCATTTATGTACATGTTTTTAAATATTACATATTCGACTACAGACGGGAGAAAATTTAGAGTGATTCTAGATAATAAAAAAGAATATTCTATTAATAAATATATTCTATATTTAATTATGATAAAATATGATGACGAAAATTAAGAAGAATAAAATTGCGATTACGAATTTATTTTTTTCAATTATGAATATTTAAATATTTTTATAATTAAAAAACAAAGTTTCCATCAAAATTTTATTATTCATTGTCCATTATGACTTTGTAATTCTGAATGCTAAAATATTTACATAGAAAGTGCCTAAAGTACGTGAACATTTAATAATTAAAAGAAACATCAACAGTAATTTTACTATTCTTAATTTCCGTCTTATTTTTTTGGATCATCTAGAATCACTCCTAAAACTTTCTCCCAACTGTCTCCTCATACATATATAAAAATACGCACGTAAATGAAAATGTGTTTCATGCAATGGTTGCGAAGGAGATAATTCTAGAAGTTGCAAGCGACGAGTCGCAATGAAATGGACTACTTCTTTGTCGTTGTTACTTTTTCTCGCTCCCATTCGCGAAGCTCCGTTACAGCGGTTAATATTCACTTCAGCTCGATCTATTATACATATATAAATGTTCTCATTTAGCGTCAATCTATTCCTTCGAAATCAATAATTTTTTCAAGACTGAGGAGAAGCTGGTGAGAAACCCGATTTTTCGCGGATGAAAAGACGAAAGAGCATCTTACGCGCTTGGCACCTGTATTACGCCCCACGTGGGATAGTGTCCGCGATTCCTCTCCGGCCTCCTCGATTACGACACTCTTCCGTGTCGATTTATCTCGAACCGGCCGTCCGGTCGGCCAGCCGCATCTTGCGATGCGAACATTGCGGCGAAACCGGTTTTCGGGTGCTCTCTCACGTTTGAATGTCGCACCATTTAATTTCACCCGCGGACGAACTTTCGCGACGAGCATCCAATTATCGCGGCCAAGCGGCCGTCCGATAAAAGGGAAATTAGTCTGCCCAACCAGCCAGTGCAATTCAATGTTCACTTTTGTCGCCTACCGATCATGCTTCTGCGTAGGTTCGAAGGAACAGAACACTGGTATTTGTAAGCGTCAACACAAAATAATTGTTAATTAGATTAAACTATTACCTCTAACTTCTTTAATGTATTTTTCAAATTATAATTTGTCGATTGAATAAAAATTTACTTCAACAAGCTTAATTTCGACTCTCGTGAAAGATTATTAAAACCTGTTATTATCGCATAAGACAATATTTATCAAGCACGTTAAATTAGGCTTACATGCAAATTTGATTTTAATTTATTTTGAAGCGCAGACAAGTTTTCTCATTCAAAAACCTGCAACAATTTGTATAGCAGCATTCGAAACACGTTCTCGTCTATCGAGCAATCCGAGGTCACGATCATGTACTTAGAGTTCTAAGCTAGGCGAACTGGTCTTGTGGATTCTTCTAGGCGGCGATCTTCAACAAAAACAGCTCATGTTCAGGTTAGACGAGTCGCGGTATCGAATAGAACGCGTTTCAATGGCGACTCACGTTGCTACTAGGAATCTGCCCGAGCGAAATACTCGGTTGTGAGACACGGTAAAAATAAAAGTGAAAATAAAATTATATTAGAAATAACGCTTTTTAAAAAAGTACGAAAATTTTAAACGATTCGGATATTTGTATAATCTATGTTTGTAACATTATAATTAAACATTTATTTTTGTAGATTATAATTTAGAATCTGTAAGAGTAAATTGTATTGTTATGTTGCGGTAGGCTGACTCTCTTCGTCTATTATCTTTTGAGCAATTATCTTTTGAACGTGCCTGGAACTCTCCCTCCCTCCCCTCAAAATTATGCGTATGTATAGAGAATATCATTATCTTCAAATAGTAAAAGCTTCAAACAAATCTTAAGAAAAATCATTTTGCAACTATCTTAAGTAAAAATTAAATATTAATAAACACAGCTAATAGCACAGTGTCAGATACTTTTTGTCAACAAGAACGTCAGACAAATGTTTAAATCAGTGCTGGAATTTACTTGCAACTTTCAGCCGAGTTTAGTTCTCGTCCTTTACCTCACCAACCCGCGCGCAGTCTAAATGCCGATCGGCATTTAAATAGACGAGGTATTTAAAAATATATGTATAATATTTTTTAATCATTTTTTATAATACGAAGATGTTGAATACTTGCATTATTTTTGCAAAGTAAATTAATGACGTGTTTAATTTTTATTGCTAATATTATTATTTTGAAAGTCAAAATTCATCTCATTAGTACATCCAGAATAGATTAAAAATTAATAAAATTAAACGTTTTTTTATTAATTAAATTTTATAGATAATTTATGCAAATAAACGTTTAATTTTACGAAAGAAAGAACATAATTTTTTATTTAATTATTTAATATACCCTACTCGAATGAGACATAAAAATTAATTACAAAAAAATTAATAAGAAAAACTAATTATTCAAGTAAAAAAAGCGAAAAACGATAAAGAACCAACCTACCACAATGTGAGAACGAAAAAAAAGATCTATTATTTCAGCTGGAAAGTTGTTCCAGTCTCCAACAGAACTGTTCTTTTATATACATCAATGTCCAATGCAAACGTCTAACGCGATCGTCCTGAAGGACGTATGCATAGAATCTCGTAGACGCTCGAGGATCTCCTTCAAGGTGACGTCGAATCGGCCAAAACCTACGACAAGCAAGTTTACAAAATTTACATCCGGTCGAGATTAAGAAGAGGTATGCAATTAATCAATATAATATTATGTGTGTGTCATTGTAATCGTAGTGTCACTGTCAAATCGTTGTTGAACAAAATTTATAAAAGATTAGAATAACAAAAAATAAGGAGATGAGAAAAGAAGGAAAAAAGCGCAGAGATACAATATATTTGATATAGATGTATTCATTGCTCTGTGCCTGGCGATTTTGATGCAGCGACATCGATTTGGATTTCAAATCATGGCCCGGGTGCATCTGTCTAACTTTCATGGGTTCAGCATCCGATTTTGTGTATCACAAGGAGCGCTGCATCGAGAAAAAAAGGAAACATCGGTATAATTCCACCATCTCGTCGTGACGGCACATAATGTCTACGATCTTCCATCGAAAATCCAAGTAAGATCGTTGCGAAGCGATTTGTCTAAAAGATTCTCTTTTAAGATCTCGCATACTAAAGTTGAAAAAAACTTTTCAGTAGAGAGGATATTCAAAATTAAACTGTATTCTAATATAATTCAGATTGCAAAGTATTTTAAAAACAAAAAGCTGTTTTATATGTATATAATATAAAGATTCTTTAAAAGCATGAATTACCAAAACAAAAAGGAGATATTGGTCAATGTGAACACAAAGAGTTATATATAAATCGTATAAGTAAAGTAAGTCCAAATACGATCGAGTGAACTTCATAAAATGTTTAAAGAATGATTATTCTGGAGTACCTAATTTAGCCAAATATATATATATATATAAATCTGAAATTAATTTTAATTAAATAAGAGAGGTGCTAAATTGTAGGTCCCATACATCAGTGGATATATGTATGGATCCGTCAGACTGGGGATTCGACGTTAGGCTAACAATCTAATTCCGAAAAAAAATTCATTGTTTCTGAAACCTTATTAGTGCTCCACGCGAGAAGATAGGGCCTCCTAAAGGAACATATTATTATTATTACTAGCCAGCTTGAGCGTTCTATAACATATAATATTAAATTGAGAATCTCATAGGATCATATACGTGAGTACACAACCAATAGGAGATAATTAATGTCATTAAGGGTGCAGCCACAATAGAAAGAAGAAGGAAATAGGAATAAGAAATAACGATTTCAACCCATCAGAAATCAGATACACCGGAATACACGGTTTGTGATAACTTGAAATTGTTATTCCTTATTCTCAATTCCTTATTCCTTCTATTGTGACTGTATCCTAATGGTTTAGCTAGATCTTAAGTGCTTATAAGTATAATTTTGTGTGAATTTACCTATATTAAATTACATATGTAGTTTTTAATATATAATTATTATGATAATCCAACAAAATTCTTTTCGTATTTGTGTTTAGTTAAAGTTGTAGATACTTTAGCAAAACCGTTCTTTCCACGCAGTGTTTGACGGTATACTGACGAACACAACGAAGATTCAGCCAGTTATAGAATACGCGGACAATGTCTGTCTTGAATAGATATTAACTGAAGGACGCTTTACGCTGACGTGGGTGTTTGATATATCAGAAATATGCAACCGGTGGCAGGCCGAAATGTACACGATTATTATGCTTGCGTTCACGATATCGAAATACACAGTAGATCCGCCCACCTCTATCAAAATGCACATAAATCCACAAATCCTGATGCGCGGGAGGCTGAATCTAAATTGTAGGATCACTACCCGGGACCCGGATTGGACGGATGCAGAGCAGAGCCGCGTATCGAGATTCGAACGCGGCCCGAATTTTTAACCGACACGACTGATCTGACCCCGCTGCGACCTGGTAAAGGAAAGGAGATCAGTCACGCGCCGAACGAGGATGTCTATGGATCGAAAATCCTGATTCTACGTCAGTATTCTCGTTTATACATTTGCGATGTTAATTCCAAGAGAGACTACACTTAGGAAAAACAAATTCCAAAATAACTACGCAGAAAATGATATTGCTAAAATATCTAAAAATTCAGTTAGTTCACAAATCTGAAAATAATTTTGTTTAATTAAATCAAAATATTTATGTAAAGAAACTCAAGCATAATGAGTCAAAAATTTTGATATACTAACAATCAGATGGAGCTCTCTAAATAATTATCTCTAGCTAAATTTTTAAATACTTCAGCAAAATTATTCTTTCTGTATAGGGTGACCGGATGTAATGCATGTGAAGTAGGACATCCATCATGAAAAAGTAATACAAAAGTAGTATACTACTGTTTTCTTCACGAAAACCTTTACGAATACTGAAAAAAAAACGGAGAACGAAAAATAAAATAAAAGCAGACATTGTTGACCCGAGACCTATATTATTTTGTATTCCTTTTAAACTTCTTTTAAATTCATTTAGACAGCACGAACAAAACTTTATGTAAAAAATTTCTAAACTTATATTGAGATAGATATATGTTTGGACGTTGAAAAAAGAGAAAGCGAAGATGCTGAGTGCAAAAAGTGCAAGCAACACAAATAAACTTAATGTCTAATCAGAGTCTTATGTAAATCAATATCGCGATTTTACGCTGGATACTCATTTAGCAGTCTTAATGTCTTATTCCATGCTTATCCTGTACTATGTGTTAATATATTTCATGTGTGACAGTGTCACAGTGACTTAATAACTTCTAATCCCCTCGCTCGCTTTCAAGTCCCAAAAGTAGTACAAAAAAGAATACACGTTGAAAATCCGCCCGGACACCCGAAAAAAGAGTACATGTTCGGAAAAAAGAGTACGGATGATCACCGTATTTTTGCATAATTACCAGAAGAATTTTGTTTACTACCAAATATTATAATAATAATCAACCGTTTGGCAATAATTATTACATTTTTAGAAAAATGAACTTAGCGTTTAAATTGATTCAACCAAATGTTAATGTTTTGATCACATTAACTAAACACCTAGTCTTAATTATCATTATCAAATTTTTTGTTAGTGCAACAATGCGAAATGATTGCGAAGATGAATAAAGAAAGGAATCAATCGATATTAATTTTACATATAGTAATGCTCAGATTTTCAAAATTAAGTAAAATTGACGGAGAAAATATTCTTAAAATATTTAATTTAAAAATATTTTACAATAATTTTAAAATGTAACACAATATCGAATCAAAATGATAATTCGATCGATTAGGCACATTTTGTACACTATCAGAAAATATCAGCCAAAATTTTTTTTTTCTACAAAACGCAATTTTACATAAAAATCAAGGCAAACAAAAAAATGTTTAATCATTAATTGGTTGAAATAACTTTTAAACCAATAAGAAGATTGTGCTCCAATTTTACAGATACTCAGATGTAATAATAGAACAACCTATGAAATTTTCATATTTTTAATAATGCTTTGAGATGTGACATACATCCTTAAATCATTAGAATATCGTAAAAGCGAATCAATGCCGGATTATTGGCTTGTACCACAAGGTTTATTTCGAAAGACGAAAAAATGTCCGTTTAACATGCGAGCTTATAGAACCTGTACTTCGGTTGCAGGAATTATTACCGTGCCTACCGGCGTGTTTTCCGAGATGAATTTCTCGGAGGATGTTTACGCGAAAGGTAGCAAGGATACTTTTGCACGAAGGCTAACCCGGCCTTATCCGCCTTATGTTGTAGTTGTTGGCTGGTCGCAGGGCCGAGAATTGCACGTACGAAGAAGGACGGAGAATCGCATTAAGGAATGGAGGTTCTATTTTCCCCGGCGTCAGTCAGCGGAATCCCGACGGAGACGTGTATTTAGTACGAGAGTCGTGCTTCTATCTAGCCAGTGGCAACATTAGTCAGGAATCCAGTCTTTGAGCACGGTTACTAGACGCGATTTATATTCCTACGATAGTGCATCAACTTGTGGATTAACTTCTATGAGAGCGTTAACTGATGAACACCACGAGAAGTGATATATAAATAACATCCCTCCTCTCACATGACGGCAACCAGTACAGATGAATATAAAAAAAGTTTATAACAGTTGAATTTGCCTTTACTTGAATTAAATATTCTTTTTTCGCTTTTAAAAAATTGATGAAAAAATAAAGAAAGTATCAAGCAACATGTAATATAACTTTGGCTATAAGTACAAAGTACTCTCAATTTATTGCATTTTCTTAAAAATCGTAATAAAAATCAAAGGAGGATTAATTAAATATTACAATTTTTGTAATAATTATTCGCAGATTTAAAATTCGTACTAACATCAGATTATATTAGTATTCTTACAAATGCTCATTCATAGTATCAAAAATTATTAAATTGTCAATTTAATAAGTGATGTTACTATTTTGGTTTGCAGAATCAGATTTATGTATGCAGGGTGTTGAGTGTAACGGTCCGCACGACACTTCTGACAGTTTAAAAAAATATTGAAAGGTGAATATTTATTTATTTCATACAGGCTATATAACATGCAATAAAAAATATTTAAAAAAATTTTTTTTTCATAAAAAAATAAATCATAAATTTTTTAAATGGCACCATACAATTTTTTTCCATAATATTGTAGGGATCTTCAAGATGAATTTAAATTACTACCGAAATGTCATTTTTATTTTAATGATTTATTGATTTTACTGATACTTAATATCAAATTCGCATCATTATTTGTAACAGCAATACTTACAACTTCTGACTAGACACAGAATATAAACATACATACATACATAAATTTACAGTTTTTCTTTATTGATTTATGCTTATAATAATATTCTTTGCTAATGGATATTTATGATTTATACATATTATGTATTTATTTAATAAAATATGCATTAGAATCAATACAACATCAATAAAGGTGACATTTCGATAGTAATTTGAATCCGTCTTGAAGATCCTTACAATAAAAAAATTATATGGTACCATTTAAAAAATTTTTTAATATTTTTTTATTGTATGTTGTAGCCTGTATGAAACGAATAAATATTTACTTTTCAACTTTTTTTTTTAATCTATCGGAAGTGTCCGAAAAGTCGTGTGGACCGTTACGCTGAACACCCCGTATATATATATAAATATATATATA